>NW_020173687.1:6473361-6501288 GCF_003031525.2 Neophocaena asiaeorientalis asiaeorientalis | reverse complement strand
TATATATACATTCATTTTTTATATATATTCTTTTCCATTATGGTTTATCATAGGATATTGAATATATTCAATAGTTCTCTGTGCTATACAGTAGGACCTTGTTTATCCATTCCACGTTTAATAGCTTCCATCTGCTGACACCAACCTTCCACTCCATCCCTCGCCCACTCCCCTCCACCTTGGCAACCACCAGTCTGTTCTCTATGTCTGTGATTCTGTTTCTGTTTCATAGACAGGTTCATTTGTGTCATATTTTAGATTCCACATATAAGTGATATCATATGGTATTTGTCTTTCTCTTTCTGACTTACCTCACTTAGTATAATAACCTCTAGTTGCATCCATGTTGTTGCAAAAATTACTTCATTCTTTTTTATGGCTGAGTAATATTCCATTGTATACATGTACCACGTCTTCTTTATCCATTCATCTGTTGATGGACATTGAGGTTGTTTCCATGTCTTAGTTATTGTGAATAGTGCTGCTATGAACATAGGGGTGCATGTATAAAGATGAGTTTTCTGAGTTGGTTCTAGTGTTTCTGGAACTGGCTCTCTAATATGATTAAAGATTCTACTTCCACTAGTGAAAAGAGCACCTATTTTCCATGGTGTGAACTACTAATGGAGATATGCAAAATATCTGCTTTGGATAATCCTAATCAACCACTCATAAGAAGTAAGGAGCTAAGTGATTCTGTATGTGATACTTTCTAAAATTTTTGGAAAACTAAGGAAAATAATAACATTGGTTGGTTGCTCCTATGTTGCCGGACAATGTGGTGAATGAAAAGGATGAGCTCAGGGATTTGATAATTAAATCCAACTGATGATATTACTTATAATTAATACTGATCATAATTGAATCTGATTGATAATGCTGATTAAAACAGTGATGTGAATGGTTTGGAGCCCATATAATTCTTATCAGAGCATCTATTCCTTAAATGACATGTAGTCAACATCCATCCCATATTTATTAACAACTATCAGGTACCACATGTGCTCTGCACTCTTGCAGCCTCCAATCCATTCTCCTCACTACAAACAAAGTGATGTTTTATTGAGATATAGTTGATGTACAAAATTATATAAGTTACAGGTATAACAAAGTGATTGTTTTAAAAACCAAATACTCTCGTGCTTAGAACCATGCAACGGTTCCTATTGTTTGTAGAAGAAAGACTCCCCACCACTGAAAGGCTTTGCAGGTTCTGACACCCACCCCCTCCCCATCCTTGCACGGAAATACACAGCCTTCCCGCAGGTCCCCGAGTGGACCACACTCGTTCTCACCATAGGAACTTCCCAGAAAATAGTCTCTAATCCTAGAACGACCACCTCCCTCATCACTTGGTTAAATCACGTTCATTTTCCAAGCACCACTGTCCAAGAGAACTTTCTACCATGATGGGGATGTTCTAGGTCTGCACTGTCCTGTAGGCAGCAGTGGCTGCTGAGTACCTGAAATGTGACTAACGCAACTGAGGAACTGAATTTTAAATTTCATTCCACTTTAATTAATTTAAATGTAAATAGCCACATGTGGCTAGTGGCTACCAT
This sequence comes from Neophocaena asiaeorientalis asiaeorientalis, assembly GCF_003031525.2. Lineage (NCBI taxonomy): Eukaryota > Metazoa > Chordata > Mammalia > Artiodactyla > Phocoenidae > Neophocaena > Neophocaena asiaeorientalis. Next base: position 6,499,726 of record NW_020173687.1, on the reverse strand, counting down.
ACTGGATAGTGCAGCTCTAGAATTCAGTTGGGGGAAATTCAAGTGAAAATGTCTTGCATTACCCTCCAACTTTAGGTAGATATATATGTTAACCTTGTACTTTTTAATCATGGAATTTCCCACAGAAATTCCATGTGTTATTAGTATGATTATTTGTTTATCTTCAGTTTCCCCCACTTGTCAGCAATTTCAATGAAGTCAAATATGTTGGGTCTGTTTTATTCCATATTGATCCCTACAGCCTAGTACAAGTGCCTGGCATAGAGCAGACAATAATATTTGTGAATCAATCAATCAATGCGATTCTGTGACTACATGATTACAGGAACTGACTGCATATTTCTAAGCCTCAATTTATCTACAAAGTCTATGGGTCCCTTCAGGCTTAAGCACTTTGTAGATCACATCTAAATAGGAAATTACAGAAATGTGGCACTAGGTGAAAAATTCTAGATTATTACTTGAGACCATTTTGTCTCCACAATGACTTTTCCTAAAGCATTTCAGAAAATGACAGTAATTTATACTTCAAAGACCAAATACGCTCTGAAATTTTATCAGAGCACATTTCTGCCACTTCATTAAGGCACACAAAATCTATACAATCCACATTTGACTACTGAAACAATTCACTGGGGTGACCACTTATATTTTGCCAGGCTTGGAAAGCTTTTCAGATTGAAAGTCAAAATCTGGGACCTCAAAACATGAGAAACACTCTTGGTAATCACTGCACCTCTGATTCATGCAACCTAGCAACTAATAAAATATGGATCAGAGAGATTTAATATAAAGTTATAATTATCTTTTACTTCTTATTACTTTGGGTAATAACTTTCGTGGCTTTCTCATCACACACTCTTCTTTCAGAACAAAGTAAACCACACCAAAAGTACAGAAAGGTTCATTTGGCCAAATTGTAAAATAAATTGCATAAAAAGTGGAATGATGGAGGGTTTACATTGAGATTGAAAGTTTATAATGAATGTAAACTTGGCAAAGGTCTTGTATACAATACTAGGTTAATTGCCTCCTGTCAAGATTCAGAATATAGATACATCATAGTCATCCTCTGGACCTAGTTTAAAATTATCCTTCTTTCTATATTGCCCTAGCCATGCAAAGGCCCTCCCCTCCTCTTTGCCTGGGGTAAATGCTTAATAAATGATCCACGGTGATGAGTTCACAATGGTGACAACACAGACAGCATAGCACAGTGGTTACACGCACAGGCACCGGAGGAAGACTGCTTAGGTTTTAGATGTGACCTCAGTTTCCTCATCTGTAAAATGGGGATAATCATTGTACCTACCTCCAGAGTCAGCATGAGGATTAAATGAGATAATTACGTGAGAAGTGCTTGACACACTTTATATGTGTCAAAGAATATCAGCTATCTTGATGACGATGACAGAGGAACAGAGGCAGACACACTACAGATCTGTGTGTGAAGCTCCTTTACTCAGCAACTTTGTAAAACACACAATATTGCCAATAAGTTTAATGTGCCACCCTCTCTAGTGGCATCTACGTTTAATTGATAACTACCACTTATCAAGCACCCACTGAGTACCAAGTACACATAATCTCATGAAATCCTCCTGGAAATAGAAGTAATTGTTGCAGTGGTAGAACAGTAACAATAAAAATAATTCCTGACAATGTCTGAGTACTTGTTTTGCCTGGCAATGTGATAAGTCCGTTACGTTTACTACCACACCGAACCTCCCTTAGCAAACCTGTGAGAGTAGCATGACAGCTATTTTCATTTTAGAGAAAATTAACTATGGTCTAGAGAGCTAAGTAACAAATCCAAGATCAGACAATCTGTACCTGGAAAAGCTCAGATGGGAACCCCGGTGTCTCACTCCTAACAGCTGCTACATTATACTCCCTCAATCCTACCACCTTGGGAATTTAGAATTGGAAAACAGAGTATGAATCAGTTGACAGTAAAAATATGAGCGGGGTGAATATGTGGAGGAGAGCTGGGGCTAGGATGGGGCAAATGAAGTGCCCAGGATGCCAAATTCAAGGAGGCACTCACTCTCAGGAAGAACCCAAAGTAGTTGGGATGGGGTGGGTCATTGGGAATGGTGGTAAGTGGGGCCACTCATCTTTCTACCCTTTGGTTCTAAAACCCATGTTTTCTACCTACTGGGAACACACATCATATAATGTACTTGACTTAGGGTATATGCCGAAACCTGGATGATGGCACCCCATCCTCTCAGGTTATCTCCAAGCTCAGTTGCTTCTTCAAAAGGCCATTCCTTACTCTATCAGGCAGCTCTGAGGGCTGCAGAAAGCAATGGGACCAGTGTGACCCTGGCCATGCCCTCCTTTACTGCAAAGTGGTCTACCATCATGTTATACAAGACTCTGTACTTGAATACAGTATTCAGATACTGTAAAACCTTGGGACGTGCTGCTGGCAGAGGCTCTGTGAGCAGGAGAGGAAAGGCCATACCTGGATTAGGTGTTGACACCAGTGAAAATGAAATGTTGTGCCTTCCATGAAGGAAAGGGACTGATGTAATCAGCTGACCAAATGGCTGGAGAGACTCGTCGTGGAAAGGCATTTTATCAGGGGCTCCCTCAGCACACACTTTGCTGCTGGCAGATTAGACACCCAGCAGCAGTGGCTGCTACTTCAGCCTTGATGATCCAAGCTTGCTGTTGGGCCCATGTATATTTTCCAACCCTGCCACCATAACCATCCCATCATGCACTGTGGCAGCACCGGGAGGTTGATGACAGATATTGGCTGACATCAACCAGCTGAGTTATTCTGTCTCCTTGATTATTCGGTGCTTCTTCTCTGGTGGTTGCTGTCTGGTGGACATTAACATGAAATGCAAGGGTCTTCACACTTTGCACCCACTCCAACGGTTCACCCACATGCCCTTTCCCCAAACCATACTGATCCCATTCTTCTAATCTTTCTGCTTCTGGGCTCCCAACCAACCATCTAAGCCATTATTCACCACCCAAGAGTCCATATGCTATCCTTAGGGCCCATCTCTTTCCCCACAGTGTACATCTGGATGCACTGTCCAAAGCTCTGCCATTGGGAGGATTTCACTGCTGTTTTCTGGGTCGTCCCTGAGTGTACAACAGCCTACTCCGACATGCTGAGCTAACTCGTCCATGCAACAAATCTGGTCCCTTTTGTCCTTTATCAGCCAGTCACAGGAGAACCTTCATGTGGCCACAGGTCTGAACTGATGGATAACCAATGGTACAACGCTGGTGAATGATGTGGGGGACTGGGCCACCTGCTCATGGAGTTTACTCGTGCCCTTTGGCCCTGCTCCTTCCCGAGTCCAGATATGCCATGTGCACTGCACGATGCATTGCTGCTGGGCCTGACAGATCCTAGATCACCATGAGTAGCCTTGGCCACATGACCACCTGATATCCCATGGTCAGGGACTCTATCTCTACCGGGGGCAGTAGCATTCCAAGAGCTATATATTTTTAATTGTGTATAATTCTCTGCTGCAGATAGCATGGCTATGCTCCAGAAACCTAGGGCTCTGCATTATTATTTTCCTACTGGAGGTTACTATAAACTCCACTTTGCATCTTTCCCCACCACAGATGCTTCCAAAGCCATATGGGCTGTCAGGTCAAGTAGCCCAAGCAGCAGGAAAACTGTACTGCAGCCTGGACCTCTGCAGAGCCGTTTTCTGCTCTAGGCTTACTCACTGCTGGAAGCTGGGAAGTTATGATGCCCATTCAGTGTCCCACCTTGAGAAAAGGGAGCCAAATCTTTACACCTCGACAACAGGACAAACGAAAAACAAAAAGACAGGGCAAAGATGCTCTCTCTAGCTAAAGGAAACACAGAGAGCAACTCATCTGAGACCCATCAACCACAGACACTCCCAGTTGCTGGAGAAAGAATGTCTCAGTCCTGAAGCGGGGGTCTGGGTGATGCACCACCCTGTCCACAACAGGATCTGTTTAAAAGGCCTAAGGGGAGTTTGCAGACACAGAAGAATTAAGCAGATCATGGTAAAGGTAGGAGCCCATGTATCTCAAGTGAGAGAGAAAAGCAAAGACAGAGAGACAGACATACTGCCTGTTTTCCCTGTTCTTCCCTAAAATTGGTTTCTGTAAGTATCCTCTGTGTCTTTAAAATAACTCATCTTTCCATAAACTTATCTGAATGGGCTTCTGTTCCTTGCAACTAAACATTCTCTGAGTGTCTGTAGGATTTTCTACCTATTGGTTGTAAGTAATTTAGAAGAAATAGTGGAAATTAAAACTTCCATGGTTTGAGAATGCAATTCGAAGATTAGAAAGTACATTCACCGTTCATTTAAAGAGTGCTTTTAGTTTTATTTCAATTTAACAAGTAGAAACTGAAAAAGGTATATAAAACCTAAGGGTCTGATTAAAATGAAAACAACTCTTAAAATTAAGTCAATCAACTTAAGGGCTTTATTTTACCAAAAGCATGGCTCTAATAGCATTCACATAATTTATTTCCTAAAGACCATATAATGCAAGATTTAGGGATGGTAAAAAAATTTTAAAGCACAATCAGGGATATTGTCAATATAGAACCATCTATCTGTTGATGAGTTGTCAAAGTATCTTGAGAAATAAGATCTGTTTTACCTTTATTCCCCATTAATTAATAACATTATCTTAAGAAACCTGTTGTATCAGTTAGCTACTGCTGCATAACAAACCACCCCAAATCTCAGTGCCTTAAAATAAGCATTTACTATTGGTCAAAGTGTCAGCTGAGAAGTTTGTCTGGTCTCTGTCTGCCATGCTCACTCATACTTCTGAGATCAGCTGGACTTTAGGTAGATGGCACTGCTTTGCTGGGCTATCTCACCCATATCTAGTCTAGGATGACCTTAACTGGAACCACTGGACTCTTCTCCATATGGATATTTATCTTCCAGCAGGCTAACTTGGGCTTGTTCTCATGGCAGAGGCTGGGGTCCAAAAGCCTGAGTTGGAAGTATTTAATTCCTCTTGAGGCCTAAGCTTAAACTGGCATGTAGCCAAATCCCTCACATTCTATTAGGCAAGGCAAGTCCCAGAGCAAACTCTGATTCAGAGAGCAGGGAGGAGCTTCCATGATGGGAGAAGCTTCAAAGTCACAATGCAAGGGTCATGGATACAGAAGGAGAATGTTTACAGTCATTTGTGTAATCTATCACAACTATGAAGACTAATAATCATTCTATTCAACAACTGGCTAGCTGTGTGACCATGACTAATTTAATTACCCTATCTGGTCCTCATTCTCTCAATTTATAAAATAGATAATAATATAAAACCTACCTCAACATTGTTGTAAGTATTAAATAAGGCAACATATAGTGCATGTCACAACAGCTGAACATACTCAACAAGTACTATTATTTCTTATTGATATTATTTGTAAGCTTCCTCATGTGTATATTAAGACTTTCTTTATAGATCCATGAGTGGGGCTGGGCATGGATGAACAGGAGATGACAGTGCACTCAGAAGTGAGGGACAGACGCCTTTATATTACATTTCATCAAGTCCAATTCTCTCTGGCCTAAGCTATCTTTTGATGAGTAGATAAGTTATTTTATGCCAAAATGAGAACTTCACAAATGGTTACCCAAGAAAGAAAAGACAAAAGTTCAAAGTGCAACTACAAAGATGTCAAAAACGAAAGCTAGATGATTTGAAAATAAAGGCACTGCTTTTACATTTGGCTTTATTTGCATTTTTCATTGGTATTCTGTATTAATACAGAACAGTAGCTAATCTAATCTATATTTACAGCTTGTCGAATAACTAGGTTATTAACAGAACACTTTTTCTATGGCCTTTTCTTTCAAAAATGTTCTAAATGAAGGGGAATTACTCTATCTTAACTGAGAACAACAAAGTCAGAGAAGATTATGGGCAAAAGCTAATTTCCAAATATAGGGTTTTATATTAATAGAGATTTTCTTTATCAAATTCATACCACTTTGGATTTTGAGTGTCTTTGCTGCATAGTTTCTTCATCTTCTACTACTGTATCAGTGTTTATTCAAGTCATATTCTTTTTCAAGATGACTAGTTGAAGTAAAAATTCAAAATCAAAAGGTATGCATATAGACTAGAAAACACATTTGAACATTAACCTAAAATTAAATGTGGTAAAAATATGATTTCCTATTGTAAACAACTGTAAACTGCCCACAAATTTGCTAATTTAGATAAAATGGACCAAATCCTTAAAAGGTACAAGCTACCAATACTAACACAAGGAGAAATCAATAAGCTGAATAACCCTACATCTATTAATTGAATAAAAAATTAATAACATTCTAAGAAAGAAAGCACCAGGCCCAGATGGTTTCACTGGTGAATTCTAGTAAACATTGAAGGGAGAAATGACACCAAGTCTTCACAATCTATCCAAGAAAACAGAAGCAGAGGGAACATTTCCTACCTCATTCTATGAGAACAGAATTACCTAATACAAAAACTAGATGAATAAATTATAAGAAAGGAAAACTATAGACCAATACCTCTCGTGTACATAGACGCAATACCTCTCGTGTACATAGATGCAAAATCCTCAACAAATATTAGCAAATCATATTCAATAACGTATAAAAGGAATCCCACAACTGAGGTTTATTAAAGATATATAAGGCTGGTTAATATTTGAAAATCAATCAGTACAATCCACCACATCAATAGGCTAAAGAAGAAAACTCACCAAATCATATATATTGATACCATGAAAGCACTTGACAAAATCCAACAAACCACTCATGATAAAAACTCTCAGCAAACTAAGGATAGAGAAGAAATGTCTCAATTTCTCAATTCAAATTAAAGAACAGCTACAAAACACCTGATGCTAAAATCATACTTAATGGTGAAAAAGTGGACATGTCTCCTAAAATTGAGAACAAAGCAAATTTGGCCTCTCTTGCCACTTTTATTCAATATCATACTACAAGTCCTAGCTAGTGCAATAAGGCAAGAAAAGAAATAAAAGGTATACAGGTTGAAAATAAATAAATAAAATTGTCTTTATTCATAAACTACACGTTTATCTATGTAGAAAATCTGAAAGGACTGACACACACACACAAAAATAAAACTGGAACTAATAAGCAAGTACAGAAATAGCAGGCTTCCTGTCACAAGGTTAATACACAGAGGTCAATTTCTTTTTTATATATCAACAATTAACAACTGAAATTTAAAATTACAAAAACAATGCCATTTACAGTGGCACCCAAAATAAATGAAATACTTAGGGATACATGTAACCAAATATAAACAGGATCTAAATGTAAAACATTACAAAATTCTGGTGAAAAGTCAAAGAAAAATGAAACAAATGGAGATACATGCCATGCTCATGGATTAGAAGATTCAATATTGTTAAGATGTTACTTCTCCACAACCTGATCTACAGACTTAATGTAATTCCAATAAGAATCCCAGCCAGCTATTTTATAGATAATAAAAAAACTGATTCTAAGGTTTATATGGAAAGACAAAAGTTTAGCCAATACAATGCTGAAGATGAAAAACAAATTTGGAAGAATCATACTAACTGATTTCAAGACTTACTACAAAGCTACAGTAATCAAGAGAGTGTCTTATTGGTGAAAAAACAGACACATAGATCAATGAAGCAGAACAGAGTACCCAGTAACAGACCCACATTAATACGATCAGCCAATTATAAAGGAGCAAAGGCAATTCTTAAAATGACTAAGAAGGTACCAATCAAAGTTAGGTTGGATGGCCAGTCTTACTACAGAAGTTATGGTATGTACTTAGCACAACCAGCCCATGGCCTTAAACACAATCTTTAGCCATGACCCTCAATAAAACAAACACAGAGACAATACTCTTGAGAGAACCTCTTGAGGTGTTAATTGAACTGACATGACTTTTCTATACGCCAGACTATCGGGTTGAGGCTTCCTTGACACCTACTACAGTTGAACAAAAATAAAAAATTCATTCTCTTTTGATAAGGGAACTCTAACAATGGGAGTTCCAGAATAAAAAGGGATGTTTTGTTTTGTTGTCTTTTTTCTTGTTGCCATTTGAGTTTTTCAATTCAGAGAGCCAAATGAAAAATCAAGCTGTATCCAAATCACAAGGCTATCACTTATATAAAAAGAATCTTAGAAGAAACTCAAAATGCTTCAGAGCCCATGGACTTCTTGGATCAATGGCATGAATGCAGATGTGGCCACAGGGCGAATCTTAAGTTAAGATGACCCCTATTCCCTGACAAAGTTTATGAAGTTAATGTATACCTGGATATGTCTGATTTAGTTTTAGCCTTTTGTGCTTTTTTTGGAAGCAATGACACAATCTGCTTATGTCATTACCATCACCATCAATGATGTGTCATTCCAAGAGCAGAAAAAAGAAAGTCTGAAAGAAAGAGAAAAATCAAAGAATGTTTATAACGAGAAAATTGTATGTTGAAGAGGAAGGCAGCAATTCTTGAAAATACTATAAGAAAATTCTTAAAATAGCAGCAATTTTTCTTGTTAACCGCATTGGAAATAAGACAGCAGCAGTATTTCGGTGAGCATGATATTTTTATGTTAGTAATAAGTTGCCAAGAAGATAACTGGGAAATTGCAGACTTTAGAAATTAGGTTCATTGGCCACATGTTCCTATCCTCCCTGGGGAGAGAGATTTGTCTGAACTTCTCAAAAAATTGAAAGGAGCCAAAATAAACCATGCTTCTTATTTCTTGAGATTTTTTTAACTTAGCTGATGTAAATTTCTTTATAGGAAGTGAAGTATTTATGGGAAGTTACAGGTCAAATTCTGGCTCCATCTCTTACCAGGACCCATCATATCGTTAGCGTTCAAAAATACTACATATTATTCTTATTGCAGCTGCAATTCAGCATGCCCCACAAACCCTCCCCTATTCCACCACACAGGCCCTGTCTCAGGTTTCTTGTTGTACATCCCTTTCCAAAACCCTTCAAATGATGAATGGTGTCATTGTGGAGACATGAAACTGACTTTTAACCCACACCAAAACCTGCCTACCCATCAGCATGTGTGTTGGGTTATTTCTTCTTCCATTCAGCCACATGTAGAAGGCTGCACACTTCCTCCAAATGGTGGGACCATTTGTCAAATCATTCTTGAAAGTTCGTCCAGTTCAATTCAGTTCAACCATTCTCCCAGGAAAATCTCTCATTTTTTTGTAGGCATCCCTTGGTTTTGACCAATATGGCCACACTCAGCCTGTTAAATCCCTTTAGTCAACTCATATTTAATTGAACACTTACTATGTGTGAAGAGCTATGCTCAATTGAGAATGTGTTCAAAGAAAACAGATACAGTCCCTGACATTTTGACACTTACAACATAGTAGAGAGACAAACAGTAAATAAGTAATCAAGCAAAAAAATAGATAAATATAGAATTATACATTGTGAGAAATGCTACAAAGAAAATGAACCTGACACAGCAATGTTGAGAGTAAGTGTTGGGGATGCTCCTACTTAGACTGCAGTGAAAGAAGATCTCTTAAATGCACAGAGAAATGACTAGTTTTATGCTGAGGAGTGACAAACTTGGATTCACATTTTCAAACAGGCACTCTGGCTGCTCTGTAGAAAAATAACCAAAGCACAACCATGTGCGTGAGGAAACCAGCGAGGAGCCTTTGATGGATATCCAGGCAAGAGATGATCCTAGCTTGGATGAGAAGAACCTTACTAGTAGCTACAGAGAGAAGTGTATGCCTTTGAGGGATATTTGTGAAATAGGAATGGCAGAATTGGATGTTGAGGGTTAGGAATAGAAAAGAGAGTGTCCAGGGTCACGGCCAGGCAGAGGTGGACTTGTCATGAAGCCATGGAGATGAAGCCTCAGTTCCCTCCTTACAGAGAGACACATCCAAGGCTTTGGGGAGGGGAGGGGGGCGGGGGCGGGGAGGTCTTAGCAATAAGTGCATGTGATCATTTTGCTGTTAACATTCTCAAAAGTAAAACATATGTATACTTTTTTAAATGGAGTGTCCTCAGATTACACAAGCCTCAGACCCCCCAAAACTCTATTTACCTGTTTTCAACTTTGAGCTTTAACCACTGGGCTAAAGATGGGGCTCCCCCTTTATGGAGATGAGGAACAAGTGAGGCTGGGAGGGTCAGAATTCCATTGGGATGTGGGAGTTTGGGATACCTGCCAGGCACTCAGGTCATCAGACAAGATCCTAAGTGGCTTCCAGATCATTTCAAACATCAAATCCACAGGAAAAAAAAAAATTCCACCATTGGCAATAGTCAGCTTCTAAGTTAGTGGTTCTTCATATTTAAAAATTATCCTTGATAGGGCTTCCCTGGTGGCGCAGTGGTTGAGAGTCCGCCTGCCAATGCAGGGGCACGGGTTCGTGCCCCGGTCCGGGAAGATCCCACATGCCACAGAGCGGCTGGGCCCGTGAGCCATGGCCGCTGAGCCTGCACGTCTGCAGCCTGTGCTCCCCAACAGGAGAGGCCACAGCAGGGAGAGGCCCGCATACCGCAAAAAAAAAAAAAAAAAAAAAAAATTATCCTTGATAATTTAGAAAACTTACAGACTTTTCCTTCAGAAAATGCACTTAAAAGTAATAGTTTCATTCACCCTGAGCCAGGAGCTCATCTCTTCTCCAAATGCAGTCACCACCCTATGGGAGAGGCAAAGAGTAGATGTTCCATTTTCCCAAAGATTACCCTGGTAGACACAACATTTTGTTTTCCTGTATGAATGTTGGGATGTTTGTTTAAAATCAGCCATACTGCTTTGTGGTCTCATCTTATCCCCACAATGGCTACACATTCAAGAACACTGGAGACGACATGGTTTCTATGCTTACACCTTCTGAGAATGTTTATTTTCAAAGCACATTTTCATCTCTTGTGTGTTCCCAGGCAATGCTATTTTAAAGAACTGAATGTATTTCCTAGCCTCAGTAACACGTGCTGGGTTTTTTTAAGAGCATCAACCAATCACTGGAGAAATTCATGAATACTAAATATTGCTTTGCAGAATGCCTTTTGCTCACTCCCTCCTCTGGTTTGAGGAGGGACACCACCTCCTCCGGTGTCACTCAAATGTCCTGTTTATTCACCGAGTTGTATTACAATGCCTCTCAATTTCCTACCTAATTCCATGATAGACCTGGGAAAAAGAAGTATGGGGAGATGCTCCTTCCCCACTTTGCTTGTAGGAAAATGAAAAGGTTATTTATCAAATCATCAAACAATCAATACAAATTGTATTCAGACCTGAATTCAGTTTCCTATGACAATGGCAACTTCTGCAAGACTGGCCTGTCCAGAAATTAAAGGGATCCCGTGAAACAAAGAGGACCCTCAGTAAGTTTGCAGTCCTCACATGGACCCCAAATCTTATTATCCCAGGCAAGCCCCTATCCATCTGTCACCTTCACTAGACAGAGAGCTCCTTGAGGACAAAGGCACTCATGAACTCACCTCTGTGACCACACACTGCACAGAGTAAATATGAAATACAAAGGAACTGAATGGTGAGACTGGTTTGGCTACTTGGCCTTGCTGAATCTGTGGCTTTTCAATTTTGTTTTGGTTTTCAGCTATAATTTTGGGGGTGCCTACTACCCTGCAGGAACTTTATCAGGCATGCTCCACAAACTGTCTCTTCATCACTCATAAGAATCATGCTAGTGACACTGCCCCCATTTTGCTAATGAAAAAGCAGCTTCCAAGAAAACTTGCCAGACTGTTCATGCTCTTTCCACTCTCCCACACTCACTCCATCACTCACTCTGTTGCTGCTACCCTGGCCTCCAGAATGTCCATCAGACACTTGAAGCATCAGCCTACCCCAGGACCTTTGTCCTTGCTCTTTTTTTTTTTCTTTTGGTCATGTCACAAGGCATGCGGGATTTTAGTTCCCCAACCAGGGATCGAAGCCGAGCTGCCTGCAGTGGAAGCGCCAAGTCTTAAGCACTGGACTGCCAAGGAAGTCCCTGCACTTGCTATTCCTTGTGCCTAGAAGGTCATCTTCCCCAGCTATCTATACCCTCACTTCTTCTTGTCATCTACCTTTCAATATCATTTTTTCAGAGAGGCTATTCCTGAGCACTCAATTCAAAACTCTTTCTTTCCCGACCACTTTCTATTCTTCTGCCCTGTTTTATGTTTTGTCATAGCACTTATCGCTACCTGTCAGTACGCTACATTATGCAATACATCTTGAGTTCAACTGTTTTCTAAAATTTTAGAATTCCAGACATGATGTTGACTGGCTTCACATGACTTAGTTTCGTAGCTATTGGGTTTTCCCCCCATCGTTTTGTGTTTCTATGTGACGTTTTTCCAGGTACCAGTTGATATGGTTTAGGCAGGTAACAGAAGACGCCAATTTGAAGGTGTTGTGAGCACCGTCACCATCACCACCTTGTGGAACGTTTCATTGCATTCTTTTTGATTGGTAGACATTTATTTATTATTTTCTGTTTCTTCTTTTATTGCTATCAGCACCATTTTCCATCCCAAAGTTAACTAAAAATTAATCCACAAAAATATTAAAATGTGGATATGTTCCCTAAGCCTTGTTTTTCATTTATCATCTTTATGTCTTTGCCAGTAAACTTTTTTTGGTGTTTGTTTTAACTTTGTATTCAGTGAGAATTGATGGAGTGTAGGGGTATGAGTCTGGCTGTGATCAAAATTTCACAAAAGGATGTAATTAATAACAAAACCGGCAAAAACAAAGATAGCTGACATTTAACGAGTAAAGACTACATGCACGGCAGCGTTATACGTGCTTCAGATGTGTTTTCAGATCATCCTTATAGCAACCCTATCACACAGCACTATTATTCTCACGTACAGATGAAGAGAACAGGCACGAGAGGCTGGAAAACATGCTGATAAGTGGTAGAGATCGGATTTGAACCCAGGCAGTCTGACCTAAAGTGCTCCTATCTGCTCTGTAACGTTGCTGGCACATTTGGGAGCTGCTACCGGTTTTCAGTCCCTGAGATTCAATACAGTCATCTTTGTAATGTTGCTCTGTAATGTTGCTGGCACATTTGGGAGCTGCTACCGGTTTTCAGTCCCTGAGATTCAATACAGTCATCTTTCAGGAATTTGTAAGTGCAGGAAGAGAAAGCAGACAGATCCAGAAAGCTGATGCACAGTGAGTCGATGTGAGATGAGCCGTGAGGTTGACTCCTTACGTAGTGCTTCTCTAAGTGCTGACACGTGTCATAAAGTTTCTGGTCTCCCATCAACCCTAAGAGGCAGGAGATATTATTAGGCTCTTTTTACTTTTAGGGAGACAGAGGTGTGGAAAGGAGAAGTCATCTGTCTAAGTTCACAGAGCTGGTAAGAAGAACTAGGGGTCATGCCCCGGCAGCTTGATACAAAATTCACCCCCCTTTACCAAGACTGCTTTGTCCTTAACAGACTGAAGCTTTTGTTAAGATGCAATACTTCACGGTGACTTTTTATTTATCGTTTTTCCTTTTTTCACCTAAAAAGCTCGAGGGACAGACTGTGCAGTGCAAGGAGGCTTTAAGCCATGAATACTCTTTAAAACTTACAACAGTAAAAAATAATAGGAGAGTAGGAAAGAGCAACAGTTCCCATAAATCAAGGGGTTTTTTCCCCCGCTTCATCTGAGCATTTCCAATCGGCATGGAGTTTTCCAAACAACAAGCTTTTATGTATGTGGGGGATTTAAATTTCACATTATTAAAGTAATTCTGAACTTGTTAAGAATTCTCACCCATAAACCACGTGTCTATGTTGGAACTGGATCAGCCACGGAATGGGTCAAAAATCTCATTTTTCAATCCATTTCATCAACCAGACAGTACTTGACAAGTACCCGCCAGAGTAACTCAACTCATTTATGAAAACAATCAGAAGAGAAGCTTTGGGCGATCAAGAAATGTTGCCCACAGGAGATGAACCATCAAACCCATGCCTTTAAACACGTTTTTCAGCGTGGTCCCACTGCCATTTGAAAATAATCGGGAATTGTCAACAAACTCCCATGCCATGGTGAAAAGCAATACCGACATGCTCTACGTTTTGTTGGTATTTTGGCACAGGGTTGAAAGGTCGGGTAGCAAAGTGCTTCACAAAATTAGCATACACAGGAACCCCCTGTGGGAAAGGGGAGGGAATTTGTTAAAATGCAAACTCTAATTCAGTAGGTCTGGGTTGGAGCCTAAAATTTTATTATCCATTCCTAACAATTTTGCAGGTGATGGGTTACATTTTGAATATAAAGTTTACATCGTGGAAAAGTCACAAGCTTTCAAATCAGACACACTTGGGATTGAACCCCACCTCTGCCACTGCTTGGCTGTACGACCTTGAGCAACCTTTAACTTCTCTGAGCCTCCGTTTTCTCAGTTGTCCAATTTGCCTGATAAGACAGAACCCATAAGATCGCCCTGCAGTGTCTGGCGAAGAGTAGGAACTCAATAAAGAGAAGCCATCCCCCAATCATAATGCATATTATGCTAATATTAATTATTATTATTATCTAAAAAGATTGAGACAAAATGGAAAAGATGCCAGAGGTGAAGTCAAAGATGTGGGTGAGATCCCAAAAGCCATCAAATAAGGTTCTTCTGTTCATTTACTGAGCATCCTCTGGGCAAGTCAGGGCTTGAGGACTTTACATGCATCACTCCTACAACTGAAGGAGTAAATCATCGCATTTAGTCATTGCCATGACCCAGGAAGAAGGTACTAATACCACCTGCATCTCACAGAGAAGGAAACTGAGGCTCCGATTTACTAACTTATCTAAGATTTCATGGCCCACAAGTGACAAAGGAGAGACTTGAACTCGGCTCTTATAGCTCTCAAGCTCTTGCTCTTAATCATTAGTAAATGGTCTTGAGAATACAGCTGGCAGGCAAAGTTGAGTGAGGTGTGGTCCCTACCTTAGACAAGCTCCCAGTCCCCTGGTGGAGGCTGTTTGAGGACAATTTGAGATATACCTCCAACAGACAAAATCACTCTAATTACTCTGAAAGAACTGGAAAGCCCCATCAATGAGGCATCCACTTACCTAGCTTTGCAATGAGAATCTGAGTGTTAGGGTGTCTTTGGGAAGAATCTGTGCATATGCGGAGGTCCGCAGTTATTCTTAGAATCCCAGCTGCTCTAGAAGCAAGCGATTCGAAGCACTCTGCCCGAATTGCCTTCCCTATTGAATGGAGCCACCTTCATGGAATTATCCCACCCCTGTTGTGTTAAATTGCTTTGCACATTTCCTCTAGTTCCTGCTATGTAATCCTGAGTAATTCATTTGCTGACTTACTGATGCTGGACACAGGTGAGAGACCCTAGCAAATACAGCTTGGTTCTCTGATTGCTTGTATAACTCAGGGCTCTTTTTGCCACAAGTGACAGAAATCCAATTCAGACTAGTTTAAGGGAAAAAATGTTATTTATTGACTCACCTACCTGAGAAATCTAGGGTGATGATCTGACTTCAGGAACAGCTAGACCCAGGGAACAATGCCAGTAGGCCCTAGTCTCTCTCTCTCTCAGTTCTGCTTCCCTTTGCACTGGCTTAATTCTCAGGTGTCTTCTGATGGTAGCAAGACAGCCCACAGGAACTCTACGCCTACATTGCTATCAAAATGTAAATTCCCTTTCCAATGGTTTCAAGAGACGTCCTGGATTTACCTCCAGTGGACTGATTCTGGACATGTATCTATCCTTAAAACAATCACCATGGCCAGGGGGATCAAATATGCTGACTGGCCAGGACTGGATCATGTGACCACCCCTAAGGCGTAGTGGGACAGGGTCATCCAGGGACCACGTGGATGGGGTGTGGGAAAAGTGGTCTACTGAGATGCTGTTGCCAAAACAAGTGCTGGGCTGATGAAAACATGAGAAAGTTGCCACAGTGCTGATGGACAAGGTCTCACAAGATACCAAGAAACGACAAAAGGATCGGAGGGAACAGAGTTAGGAGTGTGAGATGCGGTGAAGAGGATTTATCCCATCTTGCCTGATCATCATTTCCAACCGCATAATATGGAGACTTAAAATGGAGGAGGAATGCAGGCTTGTGCTGGGACACAGCGTTTCGTACAACTGCTATAACTCCTGGTCTAAAATGGTACCGCTTTTGAGGCAGACTTAAGGCATAGTCCTACCCACCTTCCTTGTGGCTCTCTAGGTACTGGAACATGATACAATTTCCCAAGTCAGTACAAAAGCAATTCATCTTTATCATCTATCTTTTAGGTTTTGCCAAGACCCCAAACGGCAAAGACGTCTGTAAATGAGGGACCCTTCTGAGCAAACTAATGGAATAGCAATGCCGACTCTGGTGCTGACGACTGTGGCAAAACACTTTCTGATTGCCACCAAGTCAGTCTGGAAAGGAAAAAAGGGAAAACAAAATATGTGCATATCTGCATGCGCATACACACACAGTTTTACAGAAAGCATTTAGTTAAATGCAGTAGACCACCCAGTGCTAAAGAGTTAAGCCAAAGGTAGAAACAGAATAATTACTATGACCAGCACAAATTCTGCTCGAGGCCTCAGGGACCTGGAGACCACAGAAATAGCAATTGTATTCAAGGCTATTTTACATGATCCACATATCAGTGAAGAAGTTTCATATTTGGGGAATTTAATGATCCACAGAGAACTGCCAGCAAGTTAAAAAACTATCTAGTGTTGATTTTACTGGATTGGATTTCTACATCTTTTTCAGTTTGACCTCCTGACAAGGGACACCACAGGGCTGATGAACTTAACGAAAATACCTGGAAACTCAGCAAAGAGTGCAAATCTAAGATGAAGTGATACTGGAATTACTTTCCAGGATATGACTTTTACAAAGCTGTCCCTCTTTGCTTAGAGAATTCAGCATTGCTATTAATTGTAAGTGACAGAAACCCCAGTTCAAACTGGCTTAAGCAGAAAAGACAATTTATTATGTAACTGAACAATCCTGTGGCAGCTGCAGGCATGGCTGTGTCAAGGACTCCAATGATGTCAGCAGGATTTGGTTTCTCTCTCCCTGTCAGCTCTGCCTTCCACTGCACTGCTTTCATCCTCAAGTTCATTCTGTGGTTCCCAGTGGCTCCAGACTTAAATCATCCCAGATTAAAGATGACAGGAAACAGACTCTCTTACTTGTATTTCCATCAAAAGTCCTCT
Organism: Neophocaena asiaeorientalis asiaeorientalis; assembly: GCF_003031525.2. Lineage (NCBI taxonomy): Eukaryota > Metazoa > Chordata > Mammalia > Artiodactyla > Phocoenidae > Neophocaena > Neophocaena asiaeorientalis. Next base: position 6,482,545 of record NW_020173687.1, on the reverse strand, counting down.
GATACTCTCTGAAGAGGCCAGCATGGATCCTGTGTCTCTCCTGAACCAGTCACCATGGCCAGAGGAGTTTTATTTAGTCCCCGATTGGCCAGTTCTGGCTCACTGGATCCACCCAAGGAGCAAATAACAAAGCTCCTTTTAGTGGAGGAGGGGCTAGTTCCTCAAAGGAAACGCAGGATAGTATTACCAGGAGAAAAGAAAATGCCTTCTTCATAGACACAGGAAATATCTATTAAAAAATCTAAGTGTGAAATGTAAATCTATAAAAAAAATTTAAGATAGAAAATCTTCATGAACTTTGAGCAAAAAAAGTTCTCAGATATAACGAAAGCCGTCTGTAATAGAAAAAAATTGATAAATTAGAATTCATGAAAATTAAGAATTTTTGCTCTACAAAAAATTGGTCAGAAATTAAAAGTCAAGCTAGTGAGTGCAATGTTTGTAAATCATATATCTGACAAACTTGTATCCAGAATAAAGGACTCTCAAACCTCAAAAAAAAAAAAAAAAAAGAAAGGGTCTGGGGGAAATTAAAGCCTCCATCAAGGCTAAGAACAAATGGTTGTTCACAGGTGGACAAAGCAACTTTCTTAGTTTTCCTGACTCTCCCCTTTTCATGTCATTTTTCTGCTTGCAATACAATTCACTTCCAGCCCGTCTGAAAATCAAACCACAGACTCCACAATCCAGAGCCCACTGTTAGATGAACTTCTTTTCTTCAGAAAAAAAAAAATGATTCTGAATTTTGTAAATGATTTTTCCTCTCTGATCTAGGCAACTACACCAGCCCCTTGAGGGGGCTGGTTTAATATCAATTAACCAGAAATTATGCGGGTACTCAATGTCATGTCAAATAAGACGACTTTTGGAAGGCGCAGTGAAGAAAATATGAACGGAGAATCTCCAGCCACACAGAACTTTAGGTTCATGGGGAGTATAGGAAAGGGACATTGAAAGGATATGGTAAAACCCAAAGAAATAAGAGTTGCTGTTCTTTTAACGCACAAAATGGGGAAATTTATTTTTCTTCAGTAGGACATATGCTTCCATGTTTTTGTCATCAGACATTCCCTTTCCTTAATTAAACATTAATGAGTAAGTTCACCATTAGTAAAACTCACAGTAAAACTTCAAAGAGCTTTCGTTTCTTTTAGAAATCATGGCCCTCTCCCAACTTCTCACAGCACTCTTGCTGCTAAAAATAAATTAATTAAACAAAGAATACACAGTTGATTTTTAAATGAACAGAAAGTGTATTAAGGAAGTTCCTATCTGTGGAATACAATCTTTCTCTAAAAAAGGATCATTTTGTAATGTGAATAACCACTCCCAAACCAGGGGTAAAGAATAGATATGTCCCAACTCTTCTTGATTCAGTGACCACCTAGAGCAAGGGCCAGCACACCTATCCTGTGAAAGGTTAGATAATAAATATTTTTGGCTTTGCAAGCCACACAGTCTCTGTCCCAACTATGCAACTCTAGCTTTGCAGTAGAAAAGCAGTCATAGACAATATGTAAACTAGTGAATGGGGCTATGTTCCAATAAAACTTCATTTATAAAAACATGCAGGGCTTCCCTGGTGGCGCAGTGGTTGAGAGTCCGCCTGCCGATGCAGGGGACACGGGTTCGTGCTCCGGTCCGGGAAGATCCCACATGCCGCGGAGCGGCTGGGCCCGTGAGCCATGGCCGCTGAGCCTGCGCGTCCGGAGCCTGTGCTCCGCAACGGGAGAGGCCACAGCAGTGAGAGGCCTGCGTACCGCAAAAAAAAAAAAAAAAAAAAAAAAAAAAACACGCAGGGGGCCAGATTTAGCCCCATAGCCATAATTTGCTGATCCCCGATCTCGATCACTGTGTGAGAAGGATTCTGAGGTTCTGTCTGAGCTCAGCATTAAAGATCGTGCAGTCAATCAGTGAGGTCTGCCAAAGGCTTGGGAAAGAAGGGTCACAGCGCATAAGCCACACATCTGCTACTCTTGCAAGCTGACCAGTTCGTCATTTCAGCCACACGCTCCCACATGTTCCCTGTGTCAGGAATTGTGACCTCGCTGCCTACGGTGGAAGGTGTAGCCTGCGTTTCCTTTTGAGGTTAACTGATTGCCCTAGACAGGGATCAAGCTCACGACCTTGGCCTCATTAGCACCAGCCTTAACCATATAGCTGAGACATCTTGCTACAGATCTGGCTGCTGGAAAAGTAGGAAAAAAAAAAAATGTCCTTGTTCTTTTGAAAATGGGAGCAACTCACACTGGGAAAATGATCATTAGAAGAACAAAGAGTTAGCGTCTGTCCCAATTTAACCTCTTGTCATTAGATATCCTTAGCTCCCCTACTTCAGGGCTTGTGGATTAACGAAACTTATAGTAGGCATGCTACACCTTGAATAAACACAGGCAAATGCTATCTCCTTTACAAGGCTGATAATGCACTATTTAGTAAGAAAACTGGAAATCATTTCCAAACTATGTAATATGGGAAAATGAAAAGAAAGTGTAGGTTGATATCACTTATATGTGGAATCTAAAAAAACGGTGCAAATGAACTTATCTACAAAACAGAAATAGAGTCACAGATGTAGAAAACAATCTTATGGTTACCAGGGGGGAAAGGAAGGGAGGGATAAACTGGGAGGTTGGGATTGGCATATACATGTTACCAAATATAAAACAGATAACTAATAAGGACCTACTGTACAGCACAGTGAACTCCACTCAATACTCTGTAATGACCTATATGGGAATAGAATCTAAAAGAGTGGATATACGTATATGTATAACTGATTCACTTGGGTGTACAGCAGAAAGTAACACATTGTAAATCAACTATACGCCAATAAAAATTTTTTAAAGAAAAAGAAAGCACAGGAATTCATAACACTGTGAATTCTTTTTCCCCTCCAACCACGTCATAAGTGTAGGTAAAAACAAACTGTTATTTTTCGAAAGAGATCTCCTAAAATGAAAGCAGAAAACCAGGTATTTCGAAGATTTTAATTACACCTGTTGTTTGGAGGTCTTCACACTGATCACAAAGGTGTTTAGGAAACACCTGTAAAGTGGATGTACCAATGAATGAAACTCCTCAACATATAAGCAGAGCTGGCTTCACTGGCATGTGACCCATACTGTCACCCATGACCCGGGGCTCAGAAGGGACCCCCACACGGAAGAGCCCTGCCCTGGGCTTAATGCTCAACTGTTGCCATCTTGAAATACTTAATAATTTTTTAACCTGGGGCTCCACATTTTCATTTGGTACTGGGCCCCCCAATTATGTAGCCAATCCTGAATGTACAAGTCACTGAATATAATTCATTTCTAGTATCCTCAATGCAATTTGGTGAAAGGTATCCAGGGACTGTTCCCTTCCTTCCTTCCTTTCTTTCTGCTTTCATCTTTTTCATTCATCCACTGAACAGTACATTTGTGAAGGCTTTCTCTGTGCCCCCCAGAGTTTTAAGTTCCTTCCAACTAATCTGATCATTACAACTACTCTGTACAAAGGAGAAACAAAGACTCAGGCCATGTACAAGGCCACGTGGCTGCAAATGTCAGATCCGACACATGGCCCTTGGCCTAGGGGATTCAGGAGTCTGATCTTTTCACCACTTCTCAAATCTTACTTTAGAAAAGTCTCAAATATAGTTATTTTTCTTCACATCCCATGTTACCCAGAACCCTCAAACAACTCCCCAAAGAGTGACCCTTGACCTCTGAGGGGCCGCCCCTCTGACTCAAGGTAGATGAGAGTGCTCATCTAGCACCACTTCAAAAGTTCACTTAAATAAAATGAGATTCCACAAACGTACAAGTGGACAGTAAGCTACAGCTAAATTACCAGGCAGCGAACTGCACTGCCAAGTTCCTGACTATGCCTACCTGTGCTTTCCTGAACTCACAGATAAAAGCTGAAACCCAGCCAAACAGCCCTTGGGAATCCTGGTCAGGCTGTTCCCCAAACTGTTCCTGACAATAGCAAAAAACAATAATAATAATAAAAATAAAAATCATTTTACAGTCTTACTTTGGCAGATATTTTCAAGCTTGTAGATTTTTTGAAATGCCAAGGGAAATTCAGCTCAGAGTTTGAGACCCTCATGTTATTACCACAAACAGCAGAGTAAAATGACTTCTTCGGAACTCTCCATTGAGAAATTTGAGATGCTGGGACCAATATGCCCGATGTCAGCACAACCATTAGACTTAGCAACCTTCTGGCCGGGGCCATGCATTTTAATGGGGCTGCGTTTCCAAGAACATTTCCTCTGACAGGTGAGAGAAATGTGAGTTTGGCTTTTCCACCCTAGCACACTGACAGCTTTGACCACCGAAGAGTTAATACTGAAAACATCTGTGCTGTAATTATGTCAGATTCATGCTTATTTGGTGGGAAAGGTTTCATTAATCTGGTCAAAAGAAAACTTAAATGTCAATCGGAGATACTCTGAACATTCGGTACCAAAGAACCTCAAGGCATTCCCCTCTCCCCAGTTGGTCCCTGAGGTTAACTGCTAGCACTGTACAGAGTCACCAGACCCAACCCCCAGCAACACATCAAGATGCATTTAGCCAAATGACCCAGACAGGGAAGCTGTTCATAACACCTCTCCAAAACAGAGCACTCGACATTTGTGCAGGGACATGTCCCTTACCACTCACCCCAGGACATAGCAGCGTGTCCAGCCCACAAGATGCTCAATAATATGTAGTGAATCAATGATGGAACATATTAATTAAAGCTCTTTCTTCCTTTTTTTTTTTTTTTTTTTAGCTAAAAGTGATAATGTCCAAAACCCCTAGAAGATTTTCCTAGCAACCTGGCCAAGCTCAGCCGTGTGAGGAAGTTGTCTTACAACACTGAGCAAAGGACGAAAGTGACTGTTTCTCGAATGCCAAGTATCTTCCAAATGCTTCCCATGTACTTCATGTTCACAGCAACCTGTGAAGTAGGTCTTATTTTTGTCCCTATTTTACAGGTGAAGCAAATGAGACTGGTGATGCCAGTTAGGCACAACCAGACTCCAGGAGAGGATAGAAATTTTGTGGAAACCTGAAATGTATTCAATTGGGGACCTTTTCATGAAAAAGAAGACAACATTGCAAACACAAAATTGGTGACAAAAATAGCATTTACCTTGATTGAGCAAAGAAATAACAATTTACTGCAGACTTAGAGATTCATGACCCTTTCTTCTAAGCTCTCTTTAGCAATATCAGAAATGCCTCCTGGTTGCACCCCAACGTCCCGTTCTCCCTGGAACATTCTATAAACTCACAGCAACTCCCAGAATCACAGTGGCCCATGCACGAGATGAGCCTTGAGGCTTAAGCTTCATTAGTTTCACGGTAAAATTGCCTCGGCCTAGATCTAACCTCTCCGTACCTTTGTTTTCTCATCTTTAAAATGGGGATTAAAACTGTACCCACCTTACAGGGTTGTTGTGAGGAATAAAGGATTTTAGTACAGGTAAAGTACTTAGAATAGTGTTTAGCCAAAGAAAGCATTCAATAAAAAAGGAGAGAGAGAAGGAAGGAAGGGAGGGAGGGAGGGAGAGAGGAAAAAAGGAAGGAAGGAAGGAAGGAAGGGAATGAGAAAGAATAAAAGAAGGGAGGAAGGAAAGAAGGAAGTAAAGAAGAGAGGGAAAGAGGCAGAGATCAGTCTGGGCAAATGTGTTATCCCTTGATAACTCCATCAAATCTGTTCCCAAAGTATCTGGTTCACAACGTTCAGTGAAATGACCTAAGAAATGGAAATCTGGGTAGAAGAGCCTGAGCCTGAACCTTACAGCATGTCGATGATGATGATGGTGGTGGTGATGATGATGATGACAAATGAGATGTGTTTACAGTGTCCATTCACAGATTAACTCCTATAACCTTTGCACTAGTTCAACCACAGAACACCTGAGCTGGTTAGTATATAGTTAGAAAAAACTGTAAGATAGGAGATTGGTTCAAGATGGCGGAGTAGAAGGACGTGCTCTCACTCCCTCTTGCGAGAGCACTGGAACCACAACTAACTGCTGGACAACCATCGACAGGAAGACACTGGAACTCACCAAAAAAGATACCCCACATCCAAAGACAAAGGAGAAGCCACAATGTGAAGGTAGGAGGGGCACGATCACAATAGAGTCAAATCCCATCACTGCTGGGTGGGTGACTCACCAACTGGAGAACATTATACCATAGAATAATTGGAGTGAAGGTTCCCACTGGAGTGAAGGTCCTGAGCCTCACGTCAGGCTTCCCAACCTGGGGGTGCGGCAACGGGAGGAGGAATTCCCAGAGAATCAGACTTTGAAGGCTAGCCAGATATGACTGCAGGACTTCAACAGGACTGGGGGAAACAGGAATCCACTCTTGGAGGGCACACAAAGTAGTGTGTGCATCAGGACGCAGGGCAAGGAGCAGTGACCTCATAGGAGACTGAACCAGACCTACCTGCTAGTGTTGGAGGGTCTCCTGCAGAGGTGGGGGGTGGCTATGTCTCACCGTGAGGACAAGGACACTGTCAGCAGAAGCTCTGGGAAGTACTCCTTGGCGTGAGCCCTCCCAGAGTCCGCCATCAACCCCACCAAAGAGCCCAGGTAGGCTCCAGTATTGGGTTGCCTCAGGCCAAACAACCAACAGGGAGGGAACCCAGCCCCACGCATCAGCAGACAAGTGGATCAAAGTTTTACTGAGCTCTTCCCACAAGAGCAACAGCCAGCTCTACCCACCACCAGTCCTAAAAGAAATGAAGACAGCCTAAAGACCTCTGGGACAACATTAAATGCAACAACATTCACATTATAGGGGTCCCAGAAGGAAAAGAGAGAGAGAAAGGACTGAAGAAAATATTTGAAGAGATTAGAGTCAAAAACTTCCCTAACATGGGAAAGGAAATAGCCACCCAAGTCCCGGAAGCACAGAGAGTCCCATACAGGATAAACCCAAGGAGAAACATGCCAAGACACACACTAATCAAATTGGCAAAAATCAAAGACAAAGAAAAATTATTGAAAGCAGCAACGGAAAAAAGACAAATAACATACAAGGGAACTCCCATAAGGTTAACAGCTGATTTCTCAGCAGAAACTCTACAAGCCAGAAGTAACTCAAAACAATTCAGAAAATGGTAATAGGAACATACATAGCAATAATTACATTAAACGTGAATGGATTAAATGCTCCAACCGAATGACACAAGCTCACTGGATACAAAAACAAGACCCATATATATGCTGTCTACAAGAGACCCACTTCAGACCTAGGGACACATACAGACTGAAAGTGAGGGGATAGAAAAAGATATTCCATGCAAATGGAAATCAAAAGAAAGCTGCAGTAGCAATACTTATATCAGATAAAACGGACTTTAAAATAAAGAATGTTACAAGAGACAAGGAAGGATATTACATAATGATCAAGGGATCAATCCAACAAGAAGATATAACAATTATAAATATATATGCACCCAACATAGGAGCACCTCAATACATAAGGCAACTGCTAACAGCTATAGATGAGGAAATCGACAGTAACAAAATAATAGTGGGGGACTTTAACACCACACTTACACCAATGGACAGATCATCCAAACAGAAAATTAATAAGGAAACACAAGCTTTAAATGACACAATAGACCAGATAGATTTAATTGATATTTATAGGACATTCCATCCAAAACCAGCAGATTACACTTTCTTCTAAAGTGCACACGGAACATTCTCCAGGATAGATCACAACTGGGGTCAAAAATCAAGCATCAGTAAAGTTAAGAAAATTGAAATCATATCAAGCCTCTTTTATCACCACAACGCTATGAGATTAGAAATCAATTACAGAGAAAAAAACGTAAAAAACACAAACACATGGAGGCTAAACAATACGTTACTAAATAACCAAGAGATCACTGAAGAAATCAAAGAGGAAATCAAAATATACCTAGAGACAATGAAAATATGACGATCCAAAACCTCTGGGATGCAGCAAAAGCAGTTCTAAGAGGGAAGTTTATAGCTAGACAAATCTATCTCAAGAAAGAAGAAAAATCTCAAATAAACAATCTAACATTACACCTAAAGGAACCAGAGAAAGAAAAACAAACAAAACCCAAAGTTAGCAGAAGGAAAGAAATCATAAAGACCAGAAGAGAAACAAATGAAAAAGAAACAAAGAAAACAACAGCAAAGAACAATAAAACTAAAAGCTGGTTCTTTGAGAAGATAAACAAAATTGATAAACCATTAGCCAGACTCATCAAGAAAAAGAGGGAGAGGACTCAAATCATTAAAATTAGAAATGAAAAAGGAGAAGTTACAACAGATACTGCAGAAATACAAAGCATCCTGAGAGACTACTACAAGCAACTCTATGCCAATAAAATGGACAACCTGGAAGAAATGGACAAATTCTTAGAAAAGTATAACTTTCCAAGACTGAACCAGGAAGCAATAGAAAATATGAACAGGTCAATCACAAGTAATGAAGTTGAAACTGTGATTAAAAATTTTCCAACAAACAAAAGTCCAGGACCACATGGCTTCACTGGTGAATTCCACTGAACATTTAGAGAAGAGCTAACACCCATCCTTCTCAAACTCTCCCAAAAAACGGCAGAGGAACGAACATTCCCAAACTCATTCTATGAGGCCACTATCACCCTGACACCAAAACCAGATAAACATACTACAAAAAAAGAAAATTACAGACCAATATCACTCATGAATATAGATGCAAAAATCCTCAACAAAATACTAGCAAACAGAATGCAACAACACATTAAAAGGATCATACACCATGATCAAGTGGGATTTATCCCAGGGATGCAAGGATTCTTCAATATACGCAAATCAATCAATGTGATACACCATATTAACATTAAGACCGGACACTATAAAACTCTTAGAGGAAAACAGAGGAAGAACACTCTCTGAAATAAATCACAGCAAGATCTTTTTTGATCCACCTCCTAGAGTAATGGAAATAAAATAAAAAAAAAAACAACAAATGGGATCTAATGAAACTTAAAAGCTTTTGCAAATAAAAGGAAACTACAAACAAGATGAAAAGACAACCCTCAGAATGGGAGAAAAGATTTGCAAATGAATCAAATGACAAAGGATTAATCTCCAAAATATATAAACAGCTTATGCAGCTCAATATTAAAAAAAACAAACAATCCAATCCAAAAATGAGCA
>NW_020173687.1:6460483-6473323 GCF_003031525.2 Neophocaena asiaeorientalis asiaeorientalis | reverse complement strand
TGGTACAGATGAACCGGTTTGCAGGGCAGAAATAGAGACACAGATGCAGAGAACAAACGTATGGACCCCAAGGGGGGAAAGTGGCGTTGTGGGTGGTGGTGGTGTAATGAATTGGGAGATTGGGATTGACATGTACACACTGATGTGTATAAAATTGATGACTAATAAGAACCTGCTGTATAAAAAAATTAATTAAATTTTTTAAAAAAACCATGAAGTAGATGTTATTCCTTGCTTCTCAGCTTCAGAGTTCTGAAGAAGCTCTACCCTTGGCTCATGAAGAAAGATGAGTGAGTGGCTCTCAGAAGCAGACGTGGGTTGGATACTGTGTTAGTCACATTGACTTTAGCCTATGAACTCTGGTTTAGATTCCTCTTCCATCATGACTGTAGGATAACTATTTTCCATCTCTATGACTCACTTTCTTCCTGTATAAAATAAGAGTGATTTAACCTGCCTTTCAAGTTTGTTGTGAAAATTATATAACATGTGCAAAGTACCTGCTGGAGGTCTGCACATAGCAATGCTTAACTATTAACACTTCTGCAAAGCCACAGAAATGGACTTTCCCTCTTGCCCAGTAGTTGAACTCTAGGGACTATTTCCTAAGAAAAATTAACGTAAGAATGAAACTATAGGCACAAACATAATCCTTTCAGGATCATCTGCATTTGTGTTATTTTCTTTTTAGAAAAGGATTAAAGATGCTTGTTATCTGTAATAGCAAATAACTGGAGACAACCTAATTGCTCAATAGTAATGTAATATGGAAGGTAATTATGGTACATCAATATGATAGAATATTATGAGGACACTAAAAATGAGCATTTTGAAAACCACACAGTGACACGGAAATGGTTTTTTGTATAATGTTATGCAAGCGAAACAGAATACAAAATGTCATGCCTGCTCAATAATAACTAGACTAGATTGGTCTCATCCACAACAATCTAGCCGGCACCTAGTATGGAGTAAGCACCAGGTGAATATGTACTGAATGGACTATAAAAACATAGGGCCAGACTTGGAAAGGCAGGTGCAAAAAAATTAAAAGATACTGATAGTATTAAGAGGGTTTTTTCATTGTGCAGTTAAAAAGGAGGGAGTAAAGAAGAAAGGTAGGGAGGAAGCAAAGAGAGTAAAAGAGGGAGGGAGGGAGAAAGAAAGGAAGGTAGGAAAGAAGGAAGGAAGGGAGGGAGGGAGGAAGGAAGGGAGGAAGAAAGGGAAAGGAAAGGAGGGAGGGAGGGAAGGGAGGGAGAGAGGAAGGAAGGAAGGAACGAAGGAAAGTAGGAAAGAAGGAAGGAAGGGAGGGAGGGGGGGAAGGGAGGGAAGGGAGGGAGAGAGGGAAGAAGGAAGGAAGGAAAGGATGGAGGAAGGAGGGAGGGAGGGAGGAAGGGACTGACTGAAGGCTCTTCCGTTTGCAATACTGATAGCCACTAAGAGCCACTCAGCCACTTAAAATCTGAGACCTCGGGGTCACAGGAACTTATATTTGAATCTCAGCTCCCACCCCCAATGTTTGCTTGCCTGAACATTTTGACAAATTATGTAATTTCTCTTAAATCTAATACACAGAGATATAACATCAGGCAAACAACAGCACCAACCTCCTGGGAATATCATGATCACGAAATACAATAATTTACGCAAAGCAGCAAGGGTGACACATATTAAAGACCTAATAGTGATAACTGCATTTAATATTATCTCAGCATCATCTTATCATCATAAGAACAATTCTTCTGAGCCACTTACATATAGCAGAGAAAACAAATAAAGATAAAACTCTTCTGCCAGGTCCTTGGAAAGGGGCCATGCAGTAAGTACCCCTAGGGGACACAGGTGCTGACCACCTATCTGGAGCCCCTTGGGGGTTCAGCTCTTCCGGTTTAAGGGAGTTTGCTTCTCACGGTCTCACTGAACCAATTCATCTTCTCATCAAACTCTTTCCTGCACAGACCAACTGCAACGGCTCCATAGAAATAATTAACATGCCCCTGGCAGCCTTTACGGGTATTCGGTTTGTAAAGCAGTGACCTAGAGATGGGGCATCTCTTGCAGATTAATGGCTCACAAGGGTCATTACTGGTGCGAAGGCACTTCCAGGGGCTACTGATTCCTTTCGACCAGTTGTTAGCCCACAGTTTCAACTGCCAAATGCTTTGTGCACACGAGGGTCTCCATTAGCAGTTGGGATGTGCATGCAATACCAAGATTTGCCTTCATACGCTCCACTTTGCATTTTTCAAAGCAAGGAAAGAGGGACTTGGTATTGGAATCAAATATTTATTTATGCTGGAAAACATCACACAAAACAACCCTATTCTGCTGACACACAGGACAACGTCTGCCTCGCCACGGTTGAGATGGCTTACGGCCTGGCCCAAACCCATTTCCTTTTCTTCTTTGTAACGGAACACCAATTATATTCTGAGGGCAACTGTGCTCAGCCAAACGGCCACGTTTCACAACCCCCTCGTAGCCGGGGTAGCTACTGAGATATGAGCAGAAGTCACTTTGTAAGACATCTGGGAAAGCTCTGGTGCCATCTCTTCCAGCTTCCGACCTGGGCACCAGAAGGCAGCTCGTGGCCTTAGGAAATGTTAGAGATGGTGGAGGCAAACGCTAAAGGCGCTGGGGTGCCTCCTGGCTTCCTGCAGCTGCTACAGCAACTCTCTTCTGCCCACCTCCAGCCTCTTGCATATGTGAGAAAGAGAAAAAAAAAACTGTTAAGAACTGGGAAAGTCCAATATTTCACCCTACTCACAAGATAACAAGTTAGCCTGCCACGGTTTCAAGGAGGCTGGCAGAAGAAACGAGACTCCTGGGTCAGAAACAAAGGATTCTATTCCTCCCAGCATAGCAGGCAGCTCGAGCCTCATGGTCACAGCAGTTTCCTCTGCCCCACCCTGGCTACACCCCCAGCACCATGGAGGTAACCAGGGGCAGCCCACGTAGATTCTGTACACACACTGGCACAGCATCACAGCTGAGGAACCCCCAAATTAGGACACCCGATTTTTTGTAACTGGCTGTGAACAAACCTGTCCAAACCTTACGTTGTAAGGAGACTTTATCTTTATTAACCTGCCCAGCAAACAAATCTTCCCTCTGCCCCAGGGGTAGACACTATCTCTAGCTTCCAAAGGTGTTTGCAACAAATATCTTGCAGAAGGCTCTCCACGACAAAAGCTGCCGGTACCTCTGCTCACAAAACATGCAGAAATGAGGAAGAGCCACGCAAAACCACCACCCAACAACAACCATCTATTTTGTTTAAGCCACTGTTATTTCCAGTTTGTTACCAGCCACTGAGTGGAATGCCTTGGCAGTTCTTCCAGTGGCTGCATCATCGTTTCATTTCCCTTTACAAAGAATAGAACGCTGGTCACGTGACTCTCTTCCAGATTCAGAGGTCACTTCGGGTAGAAGAAAGCACATGGGCTTACTCTGGAACCAGACTGCCCAGGTTCTGATCCCAATCTCACTGTTCATTAGCTGTGTGACTTATGCAAGTTACTCAACCTCTCTGTGCTTGGTTTTCTTATCTAAAAAGTAGGAATGATAAGAGCAGCTACCTCACAGTCGTGGTGAGAATGACGAGTGTTAATACACACAAAGCATTAGGATAGTGCCTGGCGTAGTGAAATGTGAGCTGGGAGCAGAGGAGAGCATAGTGGTCACAAGCAAATCCCAGCTCCACCACTGATGAGCCGAGTTTTATGGGGTAAGCTCCTTAACGTCTTTAAAACGTCTTTATCTGCAAAGTAACATGCTCCCCTCGGAGAGCTGTGGGTATGAAAAGGGATAATGCATATAAAATGTATAACACAATGCCTGGCACTGGGGCAAACCCTTCACAAAATAGCGCCTATTGTTGCTATTGTTGTTCATTTTGTGTTGGACTTAAAGTCTGTTCTTTAATCATCTAGAGACATCAGAAGACTTTTGTAACTCCTTACTTTATCACATGAATATTTTTAGTCAAACATTATTAAATTTCTCTGATTGCAGACCCCTTTAATCTTCTGGTTTCGTTCTGACAGAGATTAACTGGGGTCGTCCCAACCTCATCAAATTCTCAGTCAATTCAATTGCACCATAGAAAGATACAGGTCCTCAGAGCTAACCATTTTTATGCTTCTGAATCAGCAAAAATGATTTCGTCTTTCTTCTTTTAAAAGGTCGCTGAACTCCATTTGTTCTAAATAATACTTTCTAAGAAGGATCCAACTGCTAACTGAAAGCATTTCATTCCCCATATATTACATAAAAATGAGATCTGGAATTCCTCATCTACATTAAAATCCTCCAATGCTATTCACATCTTTAATGTGACTCTAACATATTGAAACAATGTGAGAAATTTTTAAGTTGAAAGATTTTATACATTTTCTTAAAGTAAGATTGATCTGAAGTATTTTTTAAATACAACATTTACGAGAATGTCACTATAGAATTTCTTCACTTCATCACATCTTTTTGACAACTAAGAAAGGTCTCCTTCATACTTCTAAATCAAATCCTGTAATAAATGCACAATCTTGACTTGAGACAGGTTTATTACACAACCGAAACCCCCAGCAGTAAGCTTATAATTAAGTGGTAGTATTAATAGACAGTGAGCTTGGGCATGTGTTCCAATTATGTGCAAAGATTTGAAAAGAGCTGAATGTTGGGTGACAGAAGGATTTCCTATTTCTTTAAGTGTTTGGGAGGATACTTCATCCTAGCAAGCTCATACAGGTGCATCTCTATTCTTCACTGCTTTTTCTAACATCGCTGGGCTGAATCCTCAAACTCACCAAAATAAATCTTGGGTTCCTTCTGTTAATATATTTTTCAACTTCAGGACTGTAAAAAAAAAAAATCTCTGAAAAACAGTCCCAGGAGTTTTGAGGGTTACTGAGGCAGGGAGTCCAAGTAACAAAAATTATACCAGAGTCAGGCACATTTCAACAAGCATTTACGGAGGATGGATAGTGAATCACATATGAGGAGTTCTTCCTTTATCATCTGGCAAACTCCTATTCATCCTCCTAGGAAGTCCAGGTGTCCTCCCTCTAGGGAGCCTTGATTTCCCTTAGCTCAGAGTGGAATAGGCATAGGCATCTGTTCTGTGTCATCTCAAAGTGCCCTGAGCACATCTCAATCATTGCATTTATCCCTTTTAATGTATTTTTTAATTTTTATATTATTCATTTGTATCCTTGGTACTTACCATCTGACTTAGAGCATAGCAGGTGCTCACATAGGTGCTATAACAGTACCTACATGAAAAGTCTTTAAGAAGATTAATGTAAGAAGAGAAAACAAGTTTGAGGTAAGGCATTGGTGAAACTGCAGTGCTACAGGTATGGCAGAAGCAGGTAGTGAAGGTATTGTATGCCACGTTATGGGCCAGGATGTGAAGAACAGTCAAATATCTACAGGGCACAGAGGGGTCATTTTTAAAAGGAGAGTAGGCTAGGTAGCACTACTGGGAATAGTGGGGACTTTAGCAAAATGAACAATGAAAAAGCCCACAATGTGAAATTTCCTAATTTCTAAACAAGGCCCATCTTCAAGCATAGCAGGATATGGCCACCAGTTTGAAACCTCTGAGAAATTGTATTTCCCAGTCCAGGTTCCAAGAGTGGTCTTCTCTGCTTATGCACGAGCAAAAAAAAGGAAATGATCACTCATAAGCCTATAGGCCAAAAGAGCATTCATTTCTTCCATTTAATTAAGAAAAAGCCAATAATAAGGACTTTTAGCTCCAGCTAAGATAGAGTTAACAGAATCAGATTTACACTCCAACATTAAAAACCTAGAAAGCCAGACAAAATACATGGGAAAAAAATGGTCTGCAGATAATGGTAGTGTATGACTAAGAAGAGAAAGCCCTACAATTGCACCCGCTGATTGCCCGAAAGCAACTTCCAGGCTGCAGTACTGCGCCAAGGAACCCAAACAGAGCCTGGTGATCGCACAGACATGACGAAAGGAAACCCAAAGTTGCAGAAGTCAAGGTGGCTAGAATTCAGGTATCAAGCCATAAGAATGGAGGAAGCTGCACAGAAAGACAGCTCCAGAGATTTGCTGAAGGGTCTTCAACTGAATACTGATAGGCATGTGCAGAAGAAACTATCCAAGGCCAAAAAAGAACCACTGGAAAAATGAAGGAAGAACTATTTCCAGAGCTTACACAGGGCTGGGAAGTGTATGTTCCCAACAGCCAGAGAGAAAAGATTTCATAGTACAGAGGGTGTTGGGTAGAATCCTCAGAAGGATATCATACTAGTAGTGAAACTAAATTAGCCCTAGACTAATGGATACTCCCGTTCTGACTAAGCAATACCTAAAAGCAAGTCTCAAAAGGATTCAAGCGATTCCAAATAACTTAACAGTGTTTTGGAACAAAAATCCAGTTCTATTTAAAAGAATATAATAAAATCAATTCCAGCAAACAGCAACAGAAAATTCACAATGTCCAGCAGGAATAAATAAACAGGTGGCATCTCTATAATACCTAACGAGATAATGGATAATAAGGGAATATTATGAGCAAAACTATGCCATGAAATTTGACAACTTAAACAGAATGGACAAGTTCCTTCAAAGATACAAAACCAGATGTGACTCAAGAAGAAAGTGGTAACTTAAGTAGCCCTACATCTACTGAAGAAGTTGAATTCATAGTTTAAAAATCTTTCAACAAGGAAAACTCCAGGCCAGATGGCTTCACTGGTGAATTCTATACACTCTTCAAAAAAATACAAGAGAAGGTGATACATTCCAAGACATTTTAGAAAACCAGCATTACTCAGTTAACAAAACCAGCAAAGACACTATTTTAAAAAGAAAACTGCGCACTTCCCTGGTGGCGTAGTGGTTGAGAGTGTGCCTGCCGATGCAGGAGACACGGGTTCGTGCCCTGGTCCGGGAAGATCCCACATGCCGCGGAGTGGCTGAGCCCGTGAGCCATGGCCGCTGAGCCTGCGCGTCCAGAGCCTGTGCTCCGCAACGGGAGAGGCCACAACACTGAGAGGCCCATGTACCGCAAAAAAAAAAAAAGAAAAAAGAAAACTGCAATGTACATACATATCTCATGTACATGACTACCAAAAATCCTTTAAAATCTTAGAAAATTGAATCCAACAACATGTAAATCAAGTGGGGTTCATCCCAATAATGTAAGGTTGATTTAATTTTTGAAAAGCAATCAATGCAAGTCAATATATCAGCAGACTAATGATGAAAAAACATGATCTTCTCAAAAGATGCAGTGAAACATTTGACAAAATCCCACGCCTGATATTCAAGATAAAAAGTCTCTGCAAACTTGGAATAGAAGGGAATCTCTTTGACCTGATTAAAGGCACCTGTGGTAAACCTATAGCCAACAACATACCGAAATGCTGAAAGATTAAACCTTTAATCCTAACATCAAGAACAAGGCAAGGATGTCTACTCTCATTGCTCCTAGCCTACATCATACTGGAGGTTCTTGCCATTCTAATACAAAAAAAAAAAAAACAAAATGCATATGGATTGTAAAGGAAGAAGTAAAACTCTATTTATCATTAGACAACATGGCAGAAAATCCTAAGGAATCTACCAAAAATAACTACTAGAACTAATAACTGAGTTTAGAAAGGTTTCAAGATTCAAGGTCAATGTGCAATGACAACTCAAGGTCATTTAGATGTCCAGATACTAGCCCTGAACAAATGGAAATTGAAATCTTAAAAGTACTAATTAAAATAGCATCAAAATTATTAAATACTTTGGAATGAATTTAGGAATAAAACATTGCTAAGATAAATTAAAGAAGGCCTAAATAAACAGAAGGATATACCATGTTCATGGATTGAAAGACTCAATATTGTTAAGATGTCAATTATCACCCAGTTGATCTATACATTCAATGTATTCCCAATCACATTCCTTGCAGGAATTTTTTGTTTTGTTCTGTTTGTGTTTTGTTTGTGTTTTTGGTTTTTTTTGCGGTACGCAGGCCTCTCACTGTTGTGGCCTCTCCCGTTGCAGAGCACAGGCTCCAGACGCGCAGGCTCAGCAGCCACGGCGCACAGGCCCAGCCGCTCTGCGGCATGTGGGATCTTCCCGGACCGGGACACGAACCTGCGTCCCCTGCATCGGCAGGCAGACTCTCAACCACTGCGCCACCAGGGAAGCCCGGGAATTTTTATATAAATGAATAAGCCAATTCTAAAATTCACATGGAAATGCAGAGAACTAGAATAGCCAAAATAAGTTCTCAAAAGAACAATAGAGGATCTGCAGAATTTATTATAAATCTGCAGTAATCAAAACAGTATCATACTGGGCTCATAGTAGACATACAGGCCAATGAAGCAGAATAAGATATTCTCAGAATTAACTCACACATGTATAATCAATCGATTATCAGCAAATGTTTGATTCAATGGGGAAAATACAGTTTTTTCAACAAATGGTGCTAGAACAATCAGATGTCCACATTCAAAAAAAAAAGAACTTTGGGGAGACCTTCAAGATGGCGGAGGAGTAAGATGTGGAGATCACCTTCCTACCTACATATACATCAGAAATACATCTACATGTGGAGCAACTCCTACAGAACACCTATTGAATGCCGGCATAAGTCCTCAGACTTTCCAAAAGGCAAGAAACCGCCCACATACCTGGGTAGAGCAAAAGAAAAAAGAAAAAATAGAGACAAAAGAATAGGGATGGGACCTGCACCTCTGGGAGGGAGCCGTGAAGGAGGAAAAGTTTCCACACACTAGGAACCCCTTCACTGGTGGAGAGAGAGGGTGGGTGGAGGGGAAGCTTCAGAGCCATGGAGGAGAGCACAGCAACAGCGGTGCAGAGGGCAATGCAGAGAGATTCACGCACAGAGGATCAGTGCCGACCAGCAATCACCAGCCCAAGAGGCTTGTCTGCACACCCGCTGGGGCGGGCGAGGGCTGGGAGCTGAGGCTCAGGCTTCGGTCGGATCAAAGGGAGAAGACTGGGGTTGGCTGCGCGAACACAGCCTGAAGGGGGCTAGTGCGCCACAGCTAGCCAGAAAGGAGTCCAAGAAAATGTCTGGAACTGCCTAAGACGCAAAAGACCATTGTTTCGGGGTGCGCGAGGAGAGGGGATTCAGAGCACCACCTAAATGAGCTCCAGAGACAGGCGCGAGCTGTGGCAAACAGCGCGGACCCCAGAGACAGGCATGAGATGCTAAGGCTGCTGATGCCGCCACCAAGAAGCCCATGGGCAAGCACAGGTCACTATCCACACCTCCCCTCCTGGGAGTCTCTGCAGCCCACCACTTGCCAGGGTCCCGTTACCCAGGGACAACTCCCCAGGGAGAACACATGGCACGCCTCAGGCTGTTGCAACGTCACGCTGGCCTCTGCCGCCACAGGCCCGCCCCACAACCGTACCCCTCCCTCACCCCCAGCCTGAGTGAGCCAGAGCCCCCGAAGCAGCGGCTCCTTTAACCCCATCCTGTCTGAGCAGGAACAGACGCCCTCAGGTGACCTACACTCAGAGGCAGTTCCAAATCCAATCCTGAACCCGCGGAGCTGTGCGAACACAGAAGAGAAAGAGAAATCTCTCCCAGCAGCCTCAGGAACAGCGGATTAAATCTCCACAGTCAACTTGATGTACCCTGCATCTGTGGAACACCTGAATAGACAACAAATCATCCAAAATTGAGGAGGTGGACTTTGGGAGCAATGATATATATTTTTTTTCCCCTTTTGCTCTTTTTGTGAGTGTGTATGTGTATGCTTCTATGTGTGATTCTGTCTGTATAGCTTTGCTTTTACCATTTGTCCTAGGGGTCTGTCTGTCCTATTTTTCGTTTTTGTTTTAGTTTTTTTTTTTTTTAGTATTCTTTTTAGCACTTGTAATCATTGGTGGATTTGTTTTTTGGTGTGGTCGCTCAATCTTTTTTTTTATTACTTAAAAAAATATTTTTATCACTTTTTATTTTCATAACTTTATTTTATTTTATCTTCTTCTTTCTTTCTTTCATTCTTTTTTTTCTCCCTTTTTCTCCCAGCTGTGTGGATGACAGGCTCTTGGTGCTCCAGCCACACGTCAGGGCTGTGCCTCTGAGGTGGGAGAGCCAAGTTCAGGACACTGGTCCACAAGAGACCTCCCAACTCCACATAATACCAAAGGGCAAAAATCTTCCACAGATCTCCATCTCAACTAACACAAGAAGAGGAAAAGATGTACAATAACAAACCCAAAACAATTAAGAAAATGGTAATAGGAATATACATATCGATAACTACCTTAAATGTAAATGCATTAAATGCAAAAACCAAAAGACATAGACTGGCTAAATGGATACAAAAGCAAGACCCGTATATATCCTGTCTACAGGAGACCCACTTCCGACCTAAGGACACATACAGACTGAAAGTGAGGGGATGGAAAAAGATATTCCATGCAAATGGAAATCAAAAGAAAGCTGGAGTAGCAATTCTCATATCAAACAAAATAGACTTTAAAACAAAGACTATTACAAGAGACAAGGACACTACATAATGATCAAGGGATCAATCCAAGAGGAAGATATAACAATTGTAAATATTTATGCACCCAACATAGGAGCACCTCAATACATAAGGCAAATACTAACAGCCATAAAAGGGGAAATCGACAGTAACACATTCATAGGAGGGGACTTTAACACCCCACTTTCACCAATGGGCAGATCATCCAAAATGAAAATAAATAAGGAAACACAAGCTTTAAATGATACATTAAACAAGATGGACTTAATTGATATTTATGGACTTAATTCCATCCAAAAGCAACAGAATACACATTCTTCTCAAGTGTTCATGGAACATTCTCCAGGATAGATCATATCTTGGGTCACAAATCAAGCCTTGGTAAATTTAAGGAAATTGAAATCGTATCAAGTAACTTTTCTGACCACAATGCTATGAGACTAGATATCAATTACAGGGGAAAATCTCTAAAAAATATAAAAACATGGAGACTAAAAAATACACTACTTAATAACCAAGAGACCACTGAAGAAATCAAAGAGGAAATCAAAAAATACCTAGAAACAAATGACAATGAAAACACAATGACCCAAAACCTAGGGGATGTAGCAAAAGTGACAAGGCTGCCCACTCTCACCACTATTATTCAACATAGTTTTGTAAGTTTTAGCCACAGCAATCAGAGAAGAAAAAGAAATACAAGGAATCCAAATCATAAAAGAAGAAGCAAAGCTGTCACTGTTTGCAGATGACATGATACTATACATAGAGAATCCTAAAGATGCCACCAGAAAACTACTAGAGCTAGCCAATGCATTTGGTAAAGCAGAAGGATACAAAATTAATGCACTGAAATCTCTTGCATTCCCATACACTAATGATGAAAAATCTGAAAGAGAAATTAACAAAACACTCCCATTTACCATTCTAACAAAAAGAATAACATACCTAGGAATAAACTTACCTAACGAGACAAAAAACCTGTATGCAGAAAACTATAAGACACTGATGAAAGAAATTAAAGATGATACAAGTAGATGGAGAGATATAACATGTTCTTGGATTGGAAGATCAACATTGTGAAAATGACTATACTCCCCAAAGCAATCTACGGATTCAATGCAATCCCTATCAAACTACCACTGGCATTTTTCACAAAACTAGAACAAAAAATTTCACAATTTGTATGGAGACACAAAAGACCCCGAATAGCCAAAGCAATCTTGAGAAAGAAAAACGGAGCTGGAGGAATCAGGCTCCCTGACTTCAGACTATACTACAAAGCTACAGTAATCAAGACAGTATGGTACTGGCATAAAAACAGAAATACAGATCAATGGAACAGGATAGAAAGCTCAGAGATAAACTCACACACATATGGTCCCCTTATCTTTGACCAAGGAGGTAAGAATATACCGTGGAGAAAAGACAGCCTCTTCAATAAGTGGTGCTGGGAAAACTGGACAGCTACATGTAAAAGAATGAAATTAGAACACTCCCTAACACCATACACAAAAATAAACTCAAAATGAATTAAAGACCTAAATGTAAGGCCAGACACTGTCAAACTCTTAGAGGAAAACATAGGCAGAACACTCTATGACATAAATCACAGCAAGATCCTTTTTGACCCACCTCCTAGAAAAACGCAAATAACTACAACAATAAACACATGGGACCTAATCAAACTTCAAAGCTTTTTCACAGCAAAGGAAACCATAAACAAGACCAAAAGACAACCCTCAGAATGGGAGAAAATATTTGCAAATGAAGCAACTGACAAAGGATTAATCTCCAAAATGTACAAGCAGCTCATGCAGCTCAATATCAAACAAACAAACACCCCAATCCAAAAATGATCAGGAGACCTAAATAGACAATTCTCCAAAGAAGATATACAGATTGCCAACAAACACATGAAAGAATGCTCAACATCATTAATCATTAGAGAAATGCAAATCAAAACTACAATGAGATATCATCTCACACTGGTCAGAATGGCCATCATCAAAAAATCTACAAACAACAAATGCCAGAGAGGGTGTGGAGAAAAGGGAACCCTCTTGCACTGTTGGTGGGAATGTAAATTGATACAGCCACTATGGAGAACAGTATGGAGGTTCCTTAAAAAACTAAAAATAGAACTACCATACGACCCAGCAATCCCACTACTGGGCATATACCCTGAGAAAACCATAATGCAAAAAGAGTCATGTACCAAAATGTTCATTGCAGCTCTATTACAATAGCCAGGACATGGAAGCAGCCTAAATGTCCATCAACAGATGAATGGATAAAGAAGGTATGGCACATATATACAATGGAATATTACTCAGCC
>NW_020173687.1:6406219-6459738 GCF_003031525.2 Neophocaena asiaeorientalis asiaeorientalis | reverse complement strand
AAACTCTTAGAGGAAAACATAGGCAGAACACTCTATGACATAAATCACAGCAAGATCCTTTTTGACCCACCTCCTAGAAAAATGGAAATAAATACAAAAATAAACAAATGGGACCTAATGAAACTTCAAAGCTTTTTCACAGCAAAGGAAACCATAAACAAGACCAAAAGACAACCCTCAGAATGGGAGAAAATATTTGCAAATGAAGCAACTGACAAAGGATTAATCTCCAAAATGTACAAGCAGCTCATGCAGCTCAATATCAAACAAACAAACACCCCAATCCAAAAATGATCAGGAGACCTAAATAGACAATTCTCCAAAGAAGATATACAGATTGCCAACAAACACATGAAAGAATGCTCAACATCATTAATCATTAGAGAAATGCAAATCAAAACTACAATGAGATATCATCTCACACTGGTCAGAATGGCCATCATCAAAAAATCTACAAACAACAAATGCCAGAGAGGGTGTGGAGAAAAGGGAACCCTCTTGCACTGTTGGTGGGAATGTAAATTGATACAGCCACTACAGAGAACAATATGGAGGTTCCTTAAAAAACTAAAAACAGAACTACCATACGACCCAGCAATCCCACTACTGGGCATATACCCTGAGAAAACCATAATGCAAAAAGAGTCATGTACCAAAATGTTCATTGCAGCTCTATTACAATAGCCAGGACATGGAAGCAGCCTAAATGTCCATCAACAGATGAATGGATAAAGAAGGTATGGCACATATATACAATGGAATATTACTCAGCCATAAAAAGAAACGAAATTGAGTTATTTGTAGTGAGGTGGATGGACCTAGAGTCTTTCATACAGAGTGAAATAAGTCAGAAAGAGAAAGACAAATACCATATGTTAACACATATATATGGAATCTAAAAACAAAGGTCATGAAGAACCTAGGGGCAAGATGGCAATAAAGACGCAGACCTACTAGAGAATGGACTTGAGGACACGGGGAGGGGGAGGGGTAAGCTGGGACAAAGTGAGAGAGTGGCATGGACACTACCAAATGTAAATAGATAGCTAGTGGGAAGCAGCCGCATAGCACAGGGAGATCAGCTTGGTGCTTTGTGACTACCTAGAGGGGTAGGATACGGAGGATGGGAGGGAGGGAGATGCAAGAGGGAAGAGATATGGGGACATATGTATAACTGATTCACTTTGTTATAAAACAGAAAGTAACATACCATTGTAAAGCAATTATACTCCAATAAAGATGTTAAAAAAAAAAAAAATGGGGGCTTCCCTGGGGGCGCCGTGGTTGAGAGTCTGCCTGCTGACGCAGGGGACATGGGTTCGTGCCCCAGTCCGGGAGGATCCCACATGCCACGGAGCAGCTGGGCCTGTGAGCTATGGCCGCTGAGCCTGAGCGTCTGGGGCCTGTGCTCCGCAGCGGGCGAGGCCACAGCAGTGAGAGGCCCGCGTACCGAAAAAAAAAAAAAATGTAATTCACACCCACCAGAACTACTGAATCAGAATCGTCACTTTTACAATCTCCCCACTGTACTTGTGTACCCATGAATGGTTGAAAGGTACATTTCTACCTGGACATGTCTTTTCTGTCTGAGAAATACACACATTGTATCCAGTTTGATATAAATAAAACACTCAAAAATGAAAAAAATAAAAGGGGGTAAACAAGGGAGTAGACCGTGCAGCCCCAGAGAGTAGTCAAGAGGATTGTAACCACAACCAAAGAGGTGAACAGACTGATTATAGGACCCCTATCCCAAAATGTAACCCTAACAGGGCTGGTAAATAGAAAGACCACTGAGCATGAAGCCAGACAGACCTAAATTTAATTTCCAGCTAAGCGACAAGTTTAATTTCACTGAACCCCAATTTCATCCATTGTTGAATGGGGATGGTAAGACCTCCCAGCGTTGTAATGAGGTATAAATGAGATCCAAAGGGTGCATCCCTGACACTTACTAGGGACTAATACATGCTCACTCTCCCTCTCGATACTGACTTTGAGTTCCCAAAACTTCTCTAATTAATGACACTCAGTGACAACCCTTAACACACACAGGCATAGGATTGGGGACAGAGAGAGAGGGAGATACATGCCTCCAAATATCCAGACCAAAAAAAAAAAAATCTGAATCTGTTAGAAACAGCGAGAACTTCCAAACTTTCATAGCTAAGATGCACACAATTGTGAAAAATGTCATGATCCTATTTGCCCCAAATCAGAACTAATCAAAAAAAAAAAAAAAACCTTATGGTAACTTTCTCCAGGGATAATGGTTTCTAGTGTCTAACACTTGGAGAGCAGCTTCTAATTGAGGAAACAGAGCCAACTCTGGCTGGTGCAAAAGATTCTGTTGAACAAGGGTGCAAATCAAGGTGAAACTTCTCCCCTTTCCTCGAAGGAGAGATAACTACACATAGAATACAGTGATAACAGGCAGGTGGGACTATTATATTCTTTTAAAAACAGGGAACAGCAGGAGGTTGATAGCTCCTAGGTGAATGTGACAAGAACAGAAAGCACAATAGGATCTGAATCCATCCAACTGTCAAACTTGGTAATATTCTGATGAAAGAAGTTTTTTTTAACAGAAGAACACATTTTCTCACCATCCCCGCTACCCACCTAATTTTCTCCTCTGTATATCCTCACCAACCACATCCTAATTGATTGCAACTGATCGGGATTTCAGTCCCTCCAAGGGCTACACTCCGGCCCAGCTCCCCGTATTTCAGGAATATGTGGTGTTCATGTAGATAGCACGTTCTTAATAGAATCTGGGAAGATGTTCTTTGGCAGAAAATGATTTCACAGACATTTTTCATTATGATAGATGTGGTATTACAGCCGTTATAAAAAATTTCAAGCTGTGTAGCAGCTTTGTCACTAGTGTTATAAATCACTCACTCGTATATTAAAGTCTGTGGAAAGAAACTGAAGGAAAGGGGGAAAAAAAACCCTCATCTCCTATTTACAGACGAGGTATAATTTGGTATTACCCTTAAAGGTTCAAGGCAGCTTAGAGGATCTGTATTCACTGCTTCCATGAGGATCAGGGGATCACATTCCATGACTGCTGAGCTGGGGAAGGCACAGGCCATGCAGAGAGCAGTGAGCCAACATTTTCTGCTGTAAATACTGATGGCAAAGAGAAAGCCTGTGCTTCCAAGAGACGGAGGGCAGAGAAACCAACCGCCATGTGCAAGATAAGCTGGTAGGGAAATTAATTAAGGATTAATAAATTACATACGTTAGAAGCAACTCCATGCCACTAATGCAATTTATTTCATCCACATGGAAGTCTGTGTGTAGGATGGTCTATCTCTGTCTGCCTTTATAGGCAACTGCAGTATCTAACTCTGTGCTATGATTTCCGTTGGGCTGAGAAGGTCCTAGTTTGGGGTATTCCAAATTTAAGGATGCCCTCTCTCTCTAAACCATATTGGATGTTTGACATTTTTAACACAATAGTATAGCCATGGCAGGGAGAGGCAAAGACCAGGGATGGAGTTACACCCACCCTTTTTCTCTATCCAAAGCACATACCTGAATTCAATGCACGCTGCTTTTAGCCCCCCTCACAAAGGTGGGATTCTTCATGATCACAATGGGCTGACACCTAATTTGGCTCCCTGGGGCGGGGTGGAGGGAATGACTGAGGGAATGTCCCCACAATCTGCAGCTAAGCCTCGAACCAGTGATTCTCAACCCAGAGGGGTTCTTCTCTCCAGGGGACACGTGACAATGTTTGGAGACATTTTTGATTGTCACAACTGCTTTCTCATACGTAGAGACCAGGGATGCCGCTATACATCCTACAATACACAAATTTCTCCTCATGAGAGATGCCTTCTCCAAGCACCAATAGAAAAGAGCGACCCATCACCCCATCCCTTTATCATGCTTTTTCAGCAACCTCTTCACTCTTCACGGTACCTAACATTCTGCCATATATTAATTTGTTTGCTTGTTATCTGAATCCGTGACTCCACTGTCACCTTCACAAGGGCAGACTTTTTAGTCACTAACTGCATCCCCAGGGCTTAAAGAGTTCCCAGCACATAGTAGTGGCTTAATGAATATGTATGGAATGAATGAAAGCTGGAGGAGAGGAAGGAGATGGGAAGAGGATGCAAAGGGAGCGAGGATCAAGAAAAGGGAAGAGGGCTTCCCTGGTGGCACAGAGGTTGAGAGTCCGCCTGCGGATGCAGGGGACACGGGTTCATGCCCCGGTCCAGGAAGATCCCACGTGCTGCAGAGCGGCTGGGCCCGTGAGCCGTGGCCGCTGAGCCTGCGCGTCCGGAGCCTGTGCTCCGCAACGGGAGACCCCACAGCAGCCCAGTGCAAAGGAAGGAAATTTCACCTCACTCTGCAAAGGGATGATGATCAAGATGCTTTGGTGTTCTCTTTCCCAGCTTCTCATTTAAGTAGTTACTGGTGGCTACAAGATATTCTAATACCACCACAAATGCCTGGCTGGGTTTTAGCTGTTTGCACAGTTGCATTTTCTGCTTTAATACCTGGAACACAGAAATCGCAGTTAAGTTCAGTCATAAGCCTTGAAGAAACTGAATCCTTTAATCATGAAGAAAATTCCCCAGCTGAAGTAAACAAGCAGGTTTGAAACAGTTCTATACATCTAGGGTTTCACAATATTCTCAAAGGAGACATTTACAGAAATTATAAATATCTAAAACAATCCTTTGCTTTGGGGGCTTAGAGAGCCTCAACTCTAGTGAATGGAAGTAAAGCATAAAAATATATAAGACTTAATTGCAATAGGACACCTGCATAATCAATCATTTCAACACGACGGTGGTCTAAAATCATGATGTCTGAGGCTGTCAAACTGCACTGTGGAAAACAAATGGTAAAGCCTGTTTGGGTCAGACCCAGCCCCTCAAATATTTCTGCTGATTTTCCTGTTTGATTGGCTTTTGGTTGGTTGGTGGCCATGTCTGTCGTTGGTTTTCTGCCTCTTTTCTG
Source organism: Neophocaena asiaeorientalis asiaeorientalis (assembly GCF_003031525.2). Classification (NCBI taxonomy): domain Eukaryota; kingdom Metazoa; phylum Chordata; class Mammalia; order Artiodactyla; family Phocoenidae; genus Neophocaena; species Neophocaena asiaeorientalis. The sequence goes on along the minus strand of NW_020173687.1, from coordinate 6,454,755 downwards.
TGGCTGAGACTTTTACAAAGAATCTGCGTTTAGTAGAGCTTCAAGGCAGATTGGGGGTACCAGATGCTTCTGTTCGGTGGTAATAGGAGGGGAGTGAATATAACACACGCAGAGGCTCATAACTGAGGTCCTATGTGATAAGAATAAACAGCTCTACCCCAGGGCAAATTCTGAATCCAGGAGCAGACAGAGGGACAGTTTCAAATCAGCCCACCTCTAAGTTAGTTTCATGCTACTGAGGATTTCCTTGGCTTTAAGAACTGTAAGCCAGAGATCAAAACCCTTTTGCCTCTGCCTCTGAATAACGCAACAAATGGCATCTTGAAGCCAAAGCTGGATCATTACAGTCCGAAGAAGCAATATTAAAGTTGTAGACTTCACCCCACCCCCACCCCCCACCCCCCAGGAAAGGCTCATTTCCTATTGAGAATTTTTACAGTTTCCATCGGACTCCTTAATAGTATCTAATTGATGGATTTCAATTACAAAGGAACAAAGAGTAAGTGAGGCTGCTCTTTAGGGGCTGGAGATCATTCATATATCCTGGAAATCTTCTTATCATTAGAGGAGGTTCAACCTTTGGCCCAAGTGAGGAATTTTACTCATCTACCCAGAATATGATTAAAAAGAAACCCAGAACAGAATGAGACAATTACTGCCGGGGCCAGCATGCACAGAATGGTTTTAAATAAAGCATGAATTATTCTCAGCTATAGAGACCCTATTCAGGGGAAGCGGAGAGCCAGGGGGACAGTACAAAAAATAAAATAAAAACCTCTACCCAGAGACCCCACGTTCAGTGCTCATCAATATTTAATTTCCTTGCTTCTCTTATCTTTCCATTCCTGCAGCCCTGTGTTCTCTTCAACTGAATGGCACTGGTGTCATATTTTAGACACCAACAAAAACTGCTAGGCTCACACTAACGGTGACCTATGACGCCGGTCAGTTCAGTAAGCAGTCATTGAGAGCCTACTATGTGCTGGGCTCTGAGAATATGAAGATGGGGAAGACCCAAGTGCCAGCAATGGTCAGGAATCCAACTCTGGAGCCAGGTCAAGGTCTTGCCCACTTTCTTACTCTGTGACATTGATATTATAAGAGCTAATACACGTAAAATACTTAGAATAGTGGCCAACTACGTAGTCAACTCTCTATAATGTGAGCTTAACTATTATCTTTCTAAGAGGCCTCAGACTATGAAAAGAAGCAAGAAGCCTTGAAATCAAGTAATATTAGACCGCCAACATTTTCTTTTTCAGAGTTGTTTTAGATATTCTAGGTCCTTTGCACTTCCATATGAATTTTAGAATGAGCTTATTGATTTCTACAAAAATTCTGGCTGAGATTTTGATTTGGAATTAGATTGAATACACAGATAAATTTTGGGAGAATTCATATCTTAACAAAATTGAGTCTTCCAACAATGAACATGGTATATCTCTCCATTCATTTAGATGCTTAATTTAATCAGGAATGTTTTATAGTTTTCATGTATAAGCCTTTCATGCATGTAGCTTCATAGGACTTTCACATTTATCAAATTTATCCCTAAGGGGGCTTCCCTGGTGGCGCAGTGGTTGAGAGTCCGCCTGCCGATGCAGGGGACACGGATTCATGCCCCGGTCCAGGAAGACCCCAAATGCCACAGAGCAGCTGGGCCTGTGAGCCATGGCCGCTGAGCCTGCGCGTCCAGAGCCTGTGCTCCGCAACGAGAGAGGCCACAACAGTGAGAGGCCCGCGTACCACAGGAAAAAAAAAAAAAAATTTATCCCTAAGTGTTACACATTTGTGATACTATGGTAAATTGTATTGCTTTTTAAATTGCAATTTCCAATTATATGCAGCAAGGATATAAAAATACAACTGATTTTTGTATACTGATCTCAAGCCTGCAAACTTGCTAAATTTATGTGTCAATTACCTTTTTGAAGATTTTGTTAAGATTCTACATAGAAGATCATGTTACCTGCAAACAAAGGCAGTTTTACACCTTCCTTTCCAATCTGGATGCATTTTGTTTCTTTTTCTTGACTTATTCCCCGGCTAGACGCTTTAGTACAATGTTGGATGAAAGAGGTGAGAGCACACATCTTTGTCTTATTTCTGATCTTGAGGAAAATCATTCAGTCTTTCACCCTAAGTATGCTGTTAACTGTAGATTTTTGGTAGGTGTCCCATATTAGACTGAGGAAGTTCCTTCTATTCTGAACTTGCATCTGTTAAACAGCATTCAGCTGAATATTCATGGGGACCTTTGGCAGATCTCTGTAGTTCTCACTCCCCTCTGGCATTCCATCCTGCAACTTCTACCCACCCTCACTTCCCTGAACTCTCCCCAACTCAGGGAATCTGCTGGGCTCCACCTGGGTTCCCTCTCTCTGTGTATCTGGAAACCCTCTCCAGGCAGTAAACTGAGGCAAATGTGGGGCTCACCTTTTTTGTTTCCCGCCTCTCAGGGATCGCTATCCTGCACTGCCTGAAGTCCAGTGTCTTGAAAGCCATTTTTTAAAAATACATTTTGTCTCCTTTTTGATTACTTCAGGAAGGAGGTTAAATCTTCCATCTTAGTTCGAAGTAGAGTCTTTGTCTCAACTTTTATGCTTTTACTCTGGTTTCTAACGAGAGCCACTCCTGTTTTCCCCACCAACCGAGCTCTATGCCTTGGCACTCAATTGCTATCACCTTTTGTCTCTCTAGATTGGCTCAAAGAAAAACTATGGCCTTGGGATCAGGAATATCTAGGTTCAAGTGCTGGCTGTGGCACTGACGAAACATAGTAGTTAATTTGCCCATCTATAAATTGAAGTAACAAAATCTACTTTACAGGATTGTTGGAAAGATTAGATGCCATCACAAGTGAGGCAACTTCTCCTTTGACTGGTAAATTACAGGGACTCAGTAAATGATGGGTGTCATTACTGTTACTAGACTTCTTGTTCCAGCTTATACTCTCTCCCTCCTCTTCTTCCCTACCTCCACCTTCCTTTCTCCGAATCTCTTCAGCCCTAATATTTGATGACTGTGGGCTGTGGTGACAAATTACACTTTAAGTCTCGAGCCCCATGACAGCTGAGTCATGCCATCAAGAGTCTGTAGAGTGGGAATGAGTCCCAGCCCTGAGATATAAGGGTGTGTGGGTGGCTTCTGCAGGAATCACTGACAAACACCTGATAAATATTTTACTTTTCTGAGACAATCCTCAGTCACTCACTTTTAAGGTTTAAAATAGAGTCTCTCTGGACTTCCCTGGTGGTGCAGTGGTTAAGAATCCGCCCGCCAATGCAGGTGTCACGGGTTTGAGCCCTGGTCCGGGAAGATCCCACATGCTGTGGAGCAACTAAGCCCGTGCGCCACAACTACTGAGCCTGTGCTCTAGAGCCCGCGAGCCACAACTACTGAAGCCCTACGCATGCCTAAAGCCCGTGAGAAGCCCGCGCACCGCAACGAAGAGTAGCCCCCGCTCGCCACAACTAGAGAAAGCCTGCGCGCAGCAACGAAGACCCAACACAGCCAAAAATAAATAAGTAAATTTAAAGAAAATAAAATAGAGTCTCCCTACACTTGACAAAAGACCAAATACACCTGGGCCACCATCTATGATTGTTCTGATGGCTTTTTGCACAACTCCATGGGGAACCTATCACCCTATAAACACTGCACATTTATCAAGTGTGACAAGTGCCCAACAAATAGCAAAGCATATTGAGAAGAGACACCTTTTGCTGCTTTTCCTAAGCAGACCTTTGGCTACAGGGAAGTTAAAACTGGCTGAAATAATAGTTCAACTGAGTATCCCACTAGTTTCATAATGGAATAAAGATTCACCTCCTCACTGGAAGCCAGCTTGGCTCCCCTTCTGGGAATTTTTTTCAGGCCTGGGAAACAGTCCATGGACTGAGAAGCAGTATAATTTAGTGGCTAAGAACACGGGCATTCATATAAGCCAAGATTGTGTTCCAATCCCAGTTCCACCATTTATTTACTAGTAACGCTATCTTGGATAACTTGTTTGACCCCCTCTGTGGATTTTCATTTGTAAAATGAAAGTGAACACATGTGATTTAGGTAAGATTTTATGTGAGGTTGGCATGAGATAATACATGTAAAGTGCTCTGTATATAGTACATGCCCAGTAAACGGTAAATTATATCATTACTATCATCACCATCAGTGTGGTTGTTGTTGGCAACAGTAAATCTAACCAGGATGACACTGTCCAACAGAATTTTCCATGATGACAGGAAAGTTCTGTATCTTTGTCGTCCAATATGGTAGCCACAAAACACAGATGGATAGTAAGTGACTGCAATGGAGAGCAGAGCTCTAAGGAATCCAACTGTCTTAGTCTCTTCAGGCTGCTATAACAGAATATCATAGATTGGGTGACTTAGAAACAACAGAAATTATTTCTCACAGTCCTAGAAGCTACAAAGTCCAGAACTGAGGCACCAGCAGATTGGTGAGGGCTTTCTTCTTGCTGTGTCCTCGCATGGCAGAAGCGGTAAGGGAGCTCTCTGGGGCTTCTTTTTTTTTTGCGGTACGCAGGCCTCTCACTGTTGCGGCCTCTCCCGTTGCGGAGCACAGGCTCCGGACGCGCAGGCTCAGCAGCCATGGCTCACGGGTCCAGCCGCTCCGCAGTATGTGGGATCCTCTCAGACCGGGGCACGAACCCGCGTCCCCTGCATCGGCAGGCGGACTCCCAACCACTGCGCCACCAGGGAAGCCCTCTGGGGCTTCTTTTATAAGGGCCCTAATTCCACTCACGAGGGTGGAGTTTAATGATCACTTCCTAAGGTCCCACCTCCACATACCATCACACTGGGAATTAGGCCTCAACCTAGGAATTGGTGGTGGTCAGGGGTGGGTGAGACACAAACATTCACTCTGTAGCACCAACGATGGGAATCACTGATTGGGAAACAGAGCAGGACCCTGTGGTCCTTCCCCGCCATGTCCTCTGCCTGCCTTTTGTCTGTAGAAAAACTTTAGTCAAAGAATAAATTTAATCAGAGAAGTGAGAAAATGCAGAAGCAAAGGAAAACAGTCCAACAAGACCAAATAATAATAGTTTAGTCATTAAACAAAGTCAAGGACCTTTAGTTCCTCCTCAAGGGCTAGAGATCATATTCTGAGCCATATCCTGTGAACTGTGTTGTAGATACTGAAACCCACACCAGGTGGAAGAAGTTAACTACATGATGGCCAGACTGTAGCCATAACGTAAGCTGCCACAGTTCCGAGAACTGGTCTCAAAGAAATGGGAACGCACTGACCCTGGAAATCAAGAGTAACCGTACTCAAAAGAATCAAGACGACACGGATCAGACCACCGCATGAGCAATTTCAAGATGACCATCAGAGCTGACTGTGTTGTTTCTGCGTGTAGCCCCCTCCCTCCGCCTATATACCCCTGAAACTCCCCTTTAAAAGCCCTTGCCCACTGATTGTCAGTGGGGAGTCAGCCTTTTGGACATGAGTCTGCCCTCTCCCCTGGTTGCCGGCCTCCGAAATAAAGCAAACTTTCCTTTCCACCAAGCTGGCCCCTGGAGTATTGACTTTCAAGCGTGAGCTGCTGAACCAAACTTTCAGTAACAATTGGGAAATCTTACAAAAATTTTGCACCCCGACAAAGGGAAGACATTTCCAAGGATCAAGGCTGTGGTGACAGCACCTCCACCGGGAAAGCTAACAGCTTGCACCTTGGGCTTAAAGGGCTGATCTGCCCCAAGACACCTGACTGGCCCCTCCTTTCCTCACTTAAGTCCTTACTCAACAGCCCCTCTGCAGAAGAACTTTCTCTGACCACTCACCATTCCACCCCTCTCTACTGCTCTCCTCTATCAGCTTTATTTCTTGGCAGAGCAATTATCATTGACTTTATTTGTTGCTTTGGTGACAGTCTTGTCTCCTACCCGTAGAAGGTAAGCTTCATGAAGGCAAATTCTCTTTCTGCTTGAATAAGTGCATGATCTCAGTACCAAGAAGGTGCCTGGCACGTTGTAGGGTTTCAGTACCCACGTGTTGAATTTAATACAACCAGGTTACCTAAAAGAAGGCCAGAGCCAGAGGTTTATACGCAGCAGAATACTTTTGTAAAATTAAAAACACTCCCTTCCCTTCAGCCTCCACCCTCACCCCTGCATGTTCAGACAAGCGTCTGGGGATTCTCTGGCAACCACCAACAAGAGCTCTGGAACTCTCAACCCCCAGCTCGCAGGCAAGGCTTCGTTTCCAGGCTGGGGAAAGCGTTCTGAATTCCAAACAAGACCCGACATTTAACATCCTCTCGTTTTTTTCTCTCAACAGCTTACTCTCCTCACAGCTAATGTGATTAAGTATTCACAGCAATGGGTGTACATTTTTATTAGGGCTATGACAAGTGATTGGGAGGTAATTAAGCAAAGGAATGTTTCACACAATGCCTACTCCACTTAGGGAAGAAACTCTACGTTTTGCTGGATTCACAGGCAAAAGGGGGGAAAAAAACATTCGGAGAGGGTCACCTGTTGTAACAAACAACCATCGGAACTATTGTTGGGCCCTGGATAATCGTAAGAAAGTGAAAATTCTCATTTATACAGAAAGATGAGACAGATACAAAAAATCAGTATAAAGCTGTATATCACAGAGCCAGTTGTTACAGTCCTGTTCTTTTTTTAAAAGAGGCAGCATCTTAAATGTACATCAATAGAGGGATGAGTACATAAATTGGAATTTTATGTAGCATTTAAAAGAATGAGGTAGAATGATAGACACTTAATGGAAAGATGGCTGTGCTATGTTATAAGGAAAAGACTATCGTAGGTTAGTTCTCGTTTTAAAAAGAAATTTAATCAATATGTGTATGTTTATTTGTATATTGAAAAGTGATTCAAGGACACGTGTCAAACTTTTACAAGTGGTAACTTCAGTGAACTTGAGCCTGAAATTACAATAGGCATGTATTACTTTGCAATTATAAAAGATATTAAAACATTTAAATTTTTTAAAAATTAAGCTGAAGTAAAAAAAACAAAACAAAACCAGGAGCCAAAGAATTACAGGAATAACATGATTGTCACCATTTCTACCCCCCGCCCCCAATCCCTGCCACACACATACACACACACATACACTCTTTTGTTTTCCCAGTAAATAGCATTTATGTTTCAATATTAATGAAACAATTTATATTAATTGGATTGCAGGAGAAAATCTGTCTAAATTAGGAAGAAAGTAAGTTTATACTATACTATTATATTATACAATATAATAAAGCCACAAAGCGTGCTGATCTTATAAGATTCTAAAGCCCTGTTAGTCCTTGTTTGCATGTATGCACGCAAGAAAACAATTATGTGCAGAATCGCATAAGTAGTCTTTCAACCTCTTTATCACATTCTTACCCAGTTGCCCTTTCAAACAAGAGAAGGTTTAATATCATTCTTCTCATTCTTAGAATACAAAATACCAGAGAGTGGAGTAAAATATCCCAGTAACTTCATGCAAATGGCACACATCCAAATATAGTCTCCCAAGGTAGGGGAAGAGAAAGAAATAACACTGCAAACCCTCCAGGTGATTCCACCTGCCACCCTAGTCAATGAACATAGTATGGTCTGAGTGACAGTGGGACGCCCATCGTGACCAGGGCCACAGCATGACTGTCAGGGCTCTGGGCACTTCAGCTTTTGTGGGCCCTTTACTCCATCAAAACATTAAAAATTATGTTTCCTTATTCATTGCTTTAAAGACAAAAAAAAAAATCTAGGCTAGATTCATTATCAAAAATGCGTTATCATTTTGCTCATTTTTTCTTCTGATTTTAACAGAAATTAACATTAAAACATTTTCACAAGCTTCTAGAAGTATCGTGTGCCGTAGGCGCTGTGTTTCCTGCACCAAACGCAGAAGTCGGCCCTGGTTCAGAGGCCAGTCTCTACAATGCCCTGTGTCCCTCACTTCACTAAAAATAATTCCAGTGCTTGCACGTTCCTATTTTCTTTTCCTAAAAACAGCTGAACACAAGTCAGCTAACTTGTCTGGTACTCAAAGAAACAGTGATCTGTGCAAACGCAAGAGGAAAACTGGCCGTGACGGACAGACTAAGGAACAATCTGTTGTCTCCCACAAATCCTAAGGTGCTGTAGTTAAGGGTAGTTGTTACTCTCTGCTAATTTTACCTTCTGCTTTGGCATTAGACTCTAGCTCCACATAAGATCCAACTCCACTATGGTCTGAACTAATGCACTGTCAAGGGCTCTTTACATATAATCAATATTAGTAATAATAACCTCTATGCTCCATGTGTCTACAACGTGGGAGCCATGTGCCAAAGCGCTATGAGGTTTATGTCACTTAATCCTCACGATAATCCTACTCATAGGTGTTATCATCTGTGTTACATAAAAGAGAATAAGAATTTAGGTGGCTTGTCCAAAGTCACACAACCAGTAAATGATGAAGCTGAGGAATGAAGAAAGAGAAAACTGAAGTCCTGTTCCAGAGACATGGACTTGCCTTGTGTCCACCCAATCTCTTGGTACCTGCTACATAATTCTCAGGGTCCAGAGCAAAATAAAAATGTGAGGCCTCTAGTTGAAAAATTATTAAGTATTTCAAGATGGGGACAGCAGAGCACTGAAACACGCACAAGAGCCTCTGGGCTTCAAGGGCGACTGTATGCCCACACAGCTGGCCCTGCGTCTTGCCCTCTGAGTCTGCAGACCCAGCATGGCAGTCCCATTCTGGAGTCCTTGCAAAGCTGCTGCAAGACTCTGCTCTGGAGGGTGGACAGGCGACACCTTCTGGCTCCTTACATCAGCCAGCCTGGGGCTTCAAGGAAAGGAAGCTCTCACACCCCAACAGGCACTGGATGTGTCCCAAACTCCACCCCATGACACACCACCTTTGAGCAGGCTGCACCCTCTTCTCCGTCTCTGACATCAAAAGCAAACCCCAGGGCTTCCCTGGTGGCGCAGTGGTTGAGAGTCTGCCTGCCGATGCAGGGGACACGGGTTCGTGCCCCGGTCCGGGAAGATCCCACATGCCGCGGAGCGGCTGGGCCCGTGAGCCATGGCCACTTAGCCTGCGCGTCCGGAGCCTGTGCTCCACAATGGGAGAGGCCACAACAGTGAGAGGCCCGTGCACCACAAAAAGAGAAAAAAAAAAAAAAAAAAAGCAAACCCCAGCCTCCCTCCTTCCTCCCCAAGTACCTCTCCAGCCCCTGCATCCTCACATCCCTGCCACACAAGGCAAACTGGAGGATGCTTTTTCCATAGGTGGGTGTAAGTCAGTTACCCCCACACACAGCCCCACCGCCACTGCTCTGAGGTCTTCACAGTGCCTTTGAGGGAGTAAACCATGATTTGGCCACTCCACCCCCTGCAGAAATTAATGCTGTTTTTAAGAGGAAACCAACTTCACCCCATATACTGAATTAAGTTTCAAAACTATTAAGGAATGAAGTGCAAACCAAGAAAGAATTCGAGTAACACTGATATACTTGAATTAAGCGTTTGCTATGAGCTAGATACTGAGTTAAGTGCTTAGCATTTTCTCATTTAATCTTCACAGCAACTCTTTGAGATTAAGTACAATTTCGATCACATTTTACTCATAAGAAAGCGGAGATTCAGGAAGGTTTACATAACTTGCTCAAGGTCCTATGGCTAGTGGGTGTGGACAACAGTAGCTGGAAAGGAAACCGAAAGCTATGCCCAAGCACTACATCATGGTCAATATTTGCTGAAACCTGGAGTAGGGAAGGACTTTACGTATGACATCAAGCATGACAGCATAAGGGAAATCTGATAAATGTGACTACGTAAGAATTGTGAAGAAAACACATGTCAGAAAACACAATGAACAAGACTGAAAGGCAAACCATTATCTATGAAAGCATATATTCTGGAGCACTAATCCCTTACAATGTATAAAACACAAATCAGTAAGAAAAAGGCAAACACTCCATTGGAAAAAAACAGACAAGGGACGTGAAAAGGCATTTCACAACAAAGAGTAAAGGACATGTAACAAAGCACTCAGCCACACCAGTCATCCAGGAGATGCAAAGGACAACATTATGTCATTTTTCACCAGTGTCAATGAGATTTATTTTCTTTTTTAATGATGTAAAGGAGATAGTTTTTGAAGTATATTAATGAGATGTCCTCCTACTGCTTTTCCCAACCTCAGCCCCTCCCACAACCATTCTGCTAAAGTCATTCATTTGCTCCACAGGAGATTAGGAATCTTACAAATGAATGGAAGGAAGGAAGGAAGGGAAAGAGGGAGGGAGGAAGAGAGAGAGAGAGAGAGAAAGAAAGGAAGGAAGGGAGAAAGAAGAAAGGAAGGAAAGAAAGAAGGAAAGGAAGGAAGGAAGGGAGGAAGGAAGGAAGGAAGGAAGGAAGGAAGAAAGAAAGAAAGGAAAATAGTCCATGTTTAGCTTTTGACTACCAGAAGAGGTTTTTTGAGCCTCTAGCCTCAAGAAAATGGTGTCAACATTTTTGTGATTGTCCCAAACTAAAGACAGGTAAGAATGGTAGAAAATGCTGGTTTGATATAGCTCCCAAATTTATAGAGAGGTCAAAGATGGTTTCTCCGACGAGGTGACATTTCATCAATGACCCAAAGGAAGAAAGTCAGACATGCAGAGGGATGGACAGAGAGTGAGCCAGGCAGAGCCCACAGCAGGCACCAAGGCCCTGCGGTGGGAGTGGACTTGTCTCATCCAAAGAGAAGCACGAAGCCTGCACAAAGAGTGATCCAAGAGGAGAGTGGGAGGAGAGGAGACTGGAAAGTGAGCACAGCCCTGCCCTGTGGAACTTTACCGCCTTGGTAACGACTTGGGATGCTCTTGGGCGTGCAATGGGAAGTTGCAGGATTTGCAGGGGGATGACGTGACCTTGTGACTAGTCCTAGCCCCAGAAGTGTGAGCGGAAGCGATAAATACTTCACCTCCCAGCTGAGACATTTAGGAGCCAATGTGCCAACACTCAGAGCCACTCTTTTGTGGAAGTTCGTACGTTGAGACGGTGGAATCACAAGGCAGAGGGATCCAGGGCCCCTTCAACTCTTTTTTATATGTATCTCCACACATTGACCAAGGAGACACTTATCTATTTACGTAAAATGGAAGGCTCATTGGAATTTTTTTGGATGTTGATGAAAATAAGCTTTACTGCATCCTTTAACAAATGCATACAAGATGCCAACAGTTTTAAACATTTTTCGGATTTGGGGTCCACTAATAATACCGTGAGAACTGAAATACACAGCAGTAGTATGAAAATTTTCTGGAGTTCTTGTTGAGCTACTAGATTGCTCTTTTTTATGCATTATAAGTTGTGAATTTTTAATTGACGTCAAAGCACTAATAGTTTTGCAAAAAGAGAAGTTATTTTAAGCAAGGTCTGCTTTGTATGGCAAATTGCAAAATTGCGCTGTCAGCGCGGACTCATTAGAAACAAAATCTTTAGTTGTAATTTGTGAACAAGGAGCACAGAACAATAATTTAGGTAATAAAAATGTATTCAAGAAAAAACGATTACCGTGAGACGAAAGCGAAGCATAGTTTCCCATGATGTCGATACCTCTCTTATCCATTATTTTCATTAATACTTTAAAACATTAAGCTGGTTTAGTTCCTAACAACTTAAAAATGAAATGCTAACCAACTTCAGGTTTCTTTTCTCATATTTCTTAGAGCTGTAGGTTCAGAGCCTTGTGAACCACGGAAGGAAAAGGGGAGAAAGAACCAAACTGTCTGAACTTTGGAAATAAGACTTTCATCCAAGTTGGACACGTTCGTTTAACGTTTCATTTCTGTCAAAAGAAGAAGAACCTTGAAGGTTCACAGGATGCACAGGATCTGACTTTCTTGCCAACGTTCCCGAATGGGTGCTCTAGCAAGAATGATGCCTTCTTCTCATCTCTCCGTCATGCTGTGGCTCCCACATAGGCAGCCAGATCTGATTCCATCATCACCAGCGTCCGACACCATCTGCTCAGGGACCAGGCGCCTGGCAGAACTCTGTGGACACTGGCTGTGGGAGAGCAGACGCTCCCTGTCGCATCCAGGGAGGCTGCCGGCACATGTACATCCGGGTTAGTTTGTAAGACCAACCTCCCCCTCACCAGGCAGACGGTACTGGGTGCAGCTGGGGTCAGAGCCTGGAGGGTGGTATCAAGGCCAGGGTGGCAGCCAAGGGGGCAGCAGTGGCTTTGACTACACAAGTCCTGTAGCACAGCCCTAATAGCATCGGCCCAGCTCCTGCCCAGTCTGCGTTGGGGGCTCAAGAGCCATCAGCAAACAAGCCATTGTTTTGATGGATTTTCCTGGGTCCCACCTGCCCCAGGGAAAGTAACCTAAGTCTCCCTTTTCCATTTGCTGGAAAGAGCCTACAAAGAATGGGACAGAAGACCACCAGCAAACTCTCCGTGGTAGAACTCAGTCAACCAGGGAGCACAGGACTTTTGAGACTATTCCAGATGGACGGCTTGAAGGTGAGGAGGGCCGCGTCTGACTACAGCTCAGGCACTCATTTTGGAAGGACTGAAAAGATGCAAGAAACCCTCTGCACCCTTCCTGTCCCATGTGGTTTTGAAACTGCCATCTCATTGGTAGTTCCCTTTGAATTAAAAAAAAAAATCAAAATATGGTCTAGCCCAGAAGAGAGAAATACCCTCAAGTTGGGAAGACTCCACTGCTGTACTGCAGGGACAAAAAGCAGGTGGAATGACTTCAGGGGGAGAAAACTGCAAAATTATAAGAAAAGTCAGATCAGAAGTTAGGAGGAATGAGACAAAGTAAGGAGAGAGATTTTTTTCTCCTTCCCCCAAATTTCCAGAGTAAATCTTGGGAAAAATTTACACACACACACACACACACACACACACACACACACACACGATTCCAAATGCCATTCCAGAGCACAGAGCTCAGTGGAAAGAGGAATTCCCCAGCAGTTCTCTAACAATAGTTCTGGTTGCTCCTCAAACTTACCACAATGTTCTCCAGCCATGAACTTGACTCTCTAACTTTTGTCACCTTGCAAACACCTGACACATGACTGAAAACCCTGCTTTGAACTCACAACAGCTTCTGAAATTCTTGGTCTCTCTTTCACCTTCTCCCCAATAGTCCAATTCCATGCTTGGCTCCAGTTTTGGTTTGTTTGAAGCAATTTATTCCTTATAAAAAGTCTTGGCTAATGGTGTGGCTTTGATTTTTGTAAATAATTTTCATTCCCTTCATGTTCATTTCTTGCGTTTATTTTCTTTTTTAGTGTGGAAATACCAGAGAACTTCAGGATTACATAACTGTCCTGGATTCTTTTAGGAATCATTCTCTTTGCTATGAAAATTTTACTCTCATCTACACTCTATTTTGAGAAGGTGTGTCTCCTTTTCACAAAATTACAAAGTAAAAAAAAATATTTGCTAAACAATGCATTCCAGTTAAAAGATACATCCCTTCCTTAAAAATAGCTGTGACACGAATAGCACCAATTTTCTTTCCAAAGTAAAATTAGTTCCTCACAACAATCTTTATTCTGGAAGAAAACATAGGTGTGGCTGTGTGACCCTGGCAAGGAAAGCTGGGTCTCAGTTTCCTCATCTATAAAATGGGGATAATACTAGAAATGAAGGACTCATATTCAAGATGACACTTCTCTTCTCTGAGAAGTCCCCCTCCCACAGAGTCCTCTTCCCGACTAGGGTGGACACTTTCTCCAATCAGATTCTCTCTCTCAGGGGTCTGGAATTAGCATTCAGACATAGCCGGTCATATCACATGAAGGGGGGTAAACTTGCCAAATTTAGGAACAGCCTTCTCATGCCATGTTCACGGAGTAAAACCAAGAAAGCTGGTCAGGAGACATAAAAGAGATAAAGATGCAGAGAAATCAGAGGGAGGTGAACAGATCAGAGGAACCTCCAGAGTTCCTGATAATATTCCACCTCTGAAATCCGGTTCCTATGAGATCTGACTGAATTCAGACATTTAACTGCCTTAAGACATTATTGGGCGGGGGGGCCAGGGATAAATTAGGAGTTTGGGATTAACAGATACATACTACTATGTATAAAATAGATAAACAACAGGCTCCTACTGTATAGCACAGGGAACTATACTCAATATCTTGTAATAACCTATACTGAAAAACAAATCTGAAAAAGGGTATATATATGTATAACTGAATCACTTTGTTATACAGCAGAAATTAACACAACATTGTAAATCAACTATACTTCAATTTAAAAAATAAAAATAACAATTAGTTCCAAAAAGAGAGACATTATTATAGCCTCATTTTAAAAAAGAATTGTCTCCATTTTTTATTTTTTACTTTTATTTTTTTGCTAAATGCACCATCACTTGTTTCTCTTGCTGACAACTGAAGGATCTTAACTAAAACACAGAAGGAAAAAGAATGCCAACGATATCTTCCTTTAGCCACACTGGCCCTTGGAAGAGAACTCTCTGCTCGCAGATAGAGCTCCCGAGGGCCCCTCCCAGGGAAGGATTCAAATTAAAGTGAAACAAAGTCTTTATAGCACGAGATCATCAATATGCAAAAAGGTGACACCAGACCAACATCACATCCAGTTACCCAAATGTCTTGCTCAGCTAACACCCTTTAAATAGTCAAAGGCTCTTTGACAAATCATCTCCTTTAGAGAAATTAAAGCCAACATTTTATGCAGATGATTTCACATCCTCTTAACAGCTACTCTCCGAATAATGGAAAGAGCTTGCCACCATCGACACCAGGTCAACAGGGCCCTGCAGAGCCATGTAATTTAGCTGGGGGAGTTCATTCCAGCTCAAGACCCCACTTGGGCTTCCATGTGACTCCCAAGCAGTCTGTCACTCAAGAGAGGCCTCAGGTGAGACCTCTTCCAATTTGCTATTTGAAAGGAGTCAGACCTGGGTGGTCCCCGATGCTCACAGCCTGAGGGCCAGATGTGTTATAACAGTGTCAGTGGACAAGGTCAGGCTCATTTGGGAGCTGGATGAGGGGCAGGGGAAGATCTGAGAGTTCCCGACCCTACAATGTGTTGACGTGGGGTCTTTGAGAGACTGTTCAGAGAAATTCAGGAATGGTTTCCAGGAACGTGGAGGAGGCCAGCGTGGAGCCGACTGGTGAATCATTTGCCTGCGCACAGACGTCAGCACGATGAACCCTCTTTGCTCTCTGCACCCAAAGTGTCCTGCTCCACGCGTCCAAGTGGACCCATTTAGCAATGAACTAGCTCTTCGTTTAGAGAGTAGAAATTCATACTCACTCTGCAGCCGAAGGGCTGGGCAAATTTAAGGTCTAATTTTGATGCAAACCGACTCACTCTGCTATATTTCTAGCTGCTAGTTTCTCTGGGCCCCTGTTACCAAAGGAAACGTAGTTCGGTGCTGACCCCCCCATCTCCCAAACAGTGGCACAAAACCTAAAGAGTTCGGCAGAGACTGCTTAAGCCCAGGGCTCCAAGTGTGAGATGACACTTGAGAAGACAAGCTTCTTCAACCTGGTCAACGTCCCCACATTTCTAGGGACATCAAGGAATTCCTAGGAACCATGAGGGCTACTCAGTGGTGGAGGAGAAACAAAGTCATACTGGGGCTTTGTTTAGATGCGTATTGACGTCTGGTTGCAGGCCCCCACGTAAAGAGTTTGCAAGTTGTCACTGCCGTCCTTATAACAAGAAAAAGCTCGACAAACTGGTAATCAGTGTTTGGTATGGGAGCCTTCAGAGAACTGAGGTTGCAGGGCAAACTGCCATCCTGAAATCTGAAGAGACAGGAGAATTCAGAGTCACGGCCAAGATGTACTCACCGGGAGCAGAAGCCACTGGAACTATAACTGGTAGGAATCTTGGATGGTAATTTTGGTGAACTGCTGGAGGCTGAGTATGGACCAGCATGTGGGCTGCAATCTTAGGGGGACCCTACAATTTCATGGCCTTTACTTCCAGAAACTCCACCAGGTTCTCATGGTGAAGATTCAAGTAGGATCCCCTTGTGGCTCTGACTGGGGGAGAAGTGTCGTCCTTGTGAAACATACAGAGCCTTCCTCAGAGCATAAGTGTCATTCATCTCGGAGTCCCTAGTGCCCTACAGCGTAGGTTTCATGACATTTTTGTTGAGTGGAATGATGGGTGGTTGGATGGATGGACATTTGGGTGGATGCATGAATGAATGGATGATATGGGATCCACGCCCTCAAGGAAATTATGATACAGAAATTCCTAACTTTATCTCTCACAAAACACTAACACCATATGATGTTTGCTTGGTTTGTTTTGTTTTTTGGCCATGCCACGTGGCTTGTGGGATTTTAGTTCCCCAGCCAGGGGACTGAACCCAGGCCACAGCAGTGACAGCACAGAGTCCTAACCACTGGACTGCCACGTAATTCCCTAACGCCATATAATGTCAATAGCTATGCCACTGTGCTAAAAAGTTCTTCTATGCTCAAAAATATTGGAGGAAATGCTCAATTTAGCAACTTAAACCGATTTCTTTACTACTAGAGACTGGATACCATGCACCTTTCTTGTCCTAGAACTTAGCACAGCTGTTGTTAGACACTCAGTAAGATAATCAAAAGAAGGAAAACATCATAGAATAATCCACTCACGTTCCTTCATCCCACAAATATTCACTGAGCACTCTCTGTACTGCAGGCACTAAGCCAGGGTCTAGGAGTATAATGAGAGCAAAAATGGGCACGTTCTGCCATCATGGAGGGTGTAGTGTAGTCGAGGAGACAGACATTAAACAAATAATGCCACGGATTTAAGTGCAAATTTGCAACGACGCAACATTCACTGCAATGGAGAAGTATATGGAAAAAATACAATAAAGCAAACAGCCTGGTCAGGGAGGTTAGGAAAAGCAAACAGAGGAATTGAGAATGAAAACATTGGGAAGAATTAATATGGCAAAATGGACTGGGGGGAGCGGTACTGCTGGGAACCCAGCAGAGGAAACAACACGTGTTACCAAATGCCCCTTTGAAGTCCTATAGCAGGAGGGAGCATGGCTCGTACAAAGAATGGAAATGAGGCCAGCATGGCTGGGAGTAGGGGATTCCACACTGTCAGTTACTGTTTAAGCTTCTAGGTGCTGTGGTGACTTGTTACACAGCAACAAATGACAAATACAGGTCACTAACTCAAAGTGGGTTCAGGTTTCCGTGCTGGATATGCTCCCTTGATCCTTCCAGATTCAATCCTCACCACTCTCTACCCTACTTTTTGTCTTGGAAGTGATTCTATGGGTTGTATCACCCAGGCTCCCTTTCCCTCTGACTTTCACTTAGCTTTGGCCAATGGGCAGCCCCAGGAGAAAGTCGGGGGGGCGGGGGGCAGGAGAGGTCAGCCCTTGCTCTCTCGGCTCAGCTGGGATGCAGTCTGACACTGACTGCATCCGCCTACCCAGGGCCACAGCTCCGAGTGAGTGGCCCCCTCCTGAGGTCTCAGGTCTCTCTGGGTTCCAGGGCCTCCTGCTGTCACTTGCCGCAGGGCCCCTTCACCAACCCTTGCTGGTTTCCTTGCTTCCTCTTGCCCACACCTTTGTAAGCAATCTTTTCCAGTGACCCTCTTTATGCATCCCCTCTGAGTGTTGCATCTAATTCTGGGGGACATATACAACTCCTCATCTAGAGAGTGATGAAGCTGGGACATGGAGTTTCAGAACCTTAAAGTTATTCTTTTAAAAACTAGAGTAACTATACCTCTCCCCAGGTAGCCTAAGTACAGAGACTGGAGATGCTCTTCAACTTCAGACCTAAATGGATCCGGAGCCCAAACTGTGGAAAGTGACTGAACACCTTTGAGCTTCAGTTTCTTCACAAGCAAATCTGAAACAATACCTCCCAGTCGCTACATAAAACTGCCGTTAGCATTAAATGCAGGCACGTATGTAAAACGCACGGCACCACAGTAAGGGACGAGGAAACATCACCACTAGGACTCCACCAGCAAAAGATCTCATTTTGCTAAACCAACCTGACCCCAAAGGCCATTTTGTACTGTCAACGGCCCCGAAGGTTATGGTGATCATCAGTTCAGAGGCAGACCCCACACCCCCAGGATACCGGAAACATCTACAGAGATACCTCTGTAGTATCTCATACTACATACTACATATGAGATACCCATCTCATATCTCATGGGTATGTACCTCATACCCATCTAACCCTCTTTTTTAATGCACCTTAGCCCAGCAGAGCAGCTGCAGCGAGCATCACTTACCAAGGTCGTGTGCAACTTCTTAGTTCAAAGGAAGGGCTTGGCCTCTTCAAGTGCCGCCATTGTTCAGCATCGCAGCGGTATTCAGAGGATGGCGCTGGTCGTGGAGTCCTGTCACATCAAATTTTCTCCTCCTGGGGTCACACGTTGCCTGGGCAGGCTTCTGAATGTGCAAGAGCATGAGGGAGGGAAAGAAGAAGATGGGAATCTGCACCTGGTGACACTCCCAGAAACACGTTCTGACTTCAGGTTACGGTTCTCAGAAAGGTCAGTGCTGTGTGCTGCGTTTACAGCCGTTCCAACAGTGGTTTAATGAGTCCCTGAATGCTGACAAGAGGGCCACTTGGACGTGAGTAATTGGGTCACTGTGGTTTCCCAAGGACACAGGGCAGGCTGTGCGGTCTGAATCACTGGCAGAGAAGTGGCTGGTGGACCCAATTCAAAGTCACTGGAAAGTGACAGTGGGCTGGAAACAGGGCCAGGAACTAGAGGGTCCCCAGAAAGATGGCACAACCCAACCAGGAGTGCAGCTCTCCTGGCCTGGCGGTCTCCACCATCCCTGCAATCAGACCTGCTGGATCAAGGCTTCTCCAGCATCTGTCCTTTGTGCCCCATCAGCATGATTTTTGCATGCTCACATCCACTCTTCTATTAGTTCCTTAGTTTTCTTTTTCCTTTTTTTTTTTCCCCCGACCAGAGATCAAACCCAGGCCCTTGGCAATGAGAGCATGGAGTCCTAACCACTGGACCGCCAGGGAATTCCCAGCTCCTTAATTTTCTTCAAGTCAACTCAAAATCTACTTAAATTTATTTTAATTGGAATTTTATATCACGACCACCATGGAAGCCAGCATCACTTGCCATAGAGAGAAAGCAACAAATAAAATAAATACAATGAAACTGGCATCATTACTAGATTCCAGCTAGAAACTGTTTCCAGTGGAATGGTTGGAGTCTGCCTCTTGCCTCTCCTGATACAAAAGGGATTAGCAAGTGTTCCAGCAACAAGTGGGCTTTTTTTTTCTCCTATAATCAGAAACATTAAAAGAGAATGGAAAAGAGAATAACTTTCTGACTGTGTTATTCCATTGTATTTTATGCTAAAATCACCAAGTAACACACCCACAATCATCCTGTTACGTAACCCAGGGTCACCCATCTGGGATAGGTGCGTTCCTCTGTCCTCCTGAAGCCTGGCCCAAAGCAATAACGCCATAAATCATGGTTTGTGGGGCTCATGCACATTAAAAGAAACAACTATTGCAATTAATCTCTTCCAAGTGCCACCTAAAAACATGTTGTCTACTCCCCAGGGTACAGACGCCATCCTTTGGGAAATGCCAAGATACACTGAACTTCAAGTTCTTTGGTTAAGGAGCACGTGGAAATCCCAGTGAAAGAGTTCCACGCTTTCTGTTGCTAGAAAGGTCTTCATGGCTGGGACAATGTCAGGGAGACGTCACGCTCCAAAGATTGTGGAGGGAGGAAGCTGGAGAACAACAGGGCTCTCATCCTGGGGAGGACCCCCCCGCCAGGGCTTGGGGACACAGTGAAAAATGGAAACCACACTCAAAGGGTCCTCAGAGGACCTGCAGCCAACAGGCCAGCACCATCTCTGCCCTGTGCTGGTAAAGCTGAAAAGCTGGGATGTGAACTTAGGTGCCAGTTGTTTCCAAAGTCCATGTCTTGCCGCATGACCTGCTGTCTCTCCTGCCTACTAACGGTGACAGAGTTTTAATGTTAACAGAATTTTTTTTACTGTCACACCCACAAAAGAGTTTTCCATTCCTCCTCCCTCAACTCTCTCAAGCTCTTTGGAGTGTCTCTTTGGCCCTGACTGGCTATATCGGGACTGCTTTTTCCCAAAGCCATAAATGTGCAGGAAATTCAGGGGACAAGGATTAAGGTAAGAAGACTGGGGTCAGGAGGAGGCTGAGAAAAGTGCTGGCCATTCACACATGGTTTGTGTTTTTAATCTACACGTTTCTCGTCTTCCCCTCATAGCCCATGCTCTCCCTGCAGACCACATGGAGTCTCTGAAATTAAAGAGTCACTGCCTGTCCAGCAACCAAGCAAGGAAGTGAGGGGCTGACGTGATAGTGAGATGACAAAATGGTCCAGTTGTCCCTCTGGCACCCAAGGTCCATTTCCCTCATCCCAGAATTTGAGAGATTACAGATAGAGGAACCAGACTTTCCGGGTTTTATCGGGGAAAGACACCATCGCTCACTGTGTGACTTTGGTTAACTGGCTTAACCTCTCTGAGCTTCAGTTTCATCTGCCTGAAATAAGAGTATCAGTGACATTAACTTCACAGGTGATGCAAAGTTTGGAAGAAATATATTAAAAGGGATTTACAGCATCTGGCTCAGAAAAGACACTCAAAAAAAAAAAAAAGCATCTGCTTTTACTGATAGGTTCTTTGGTAGGTGATGGCAAGATTCGCATGCCACACTCAGAACGGCAAAAGAAAACCCTAGCTGCTCCCCCCAGAGCAGCGGGGAATCCCGACAGCTACACCTCCCCTGCAGTCCGACAGTATAGACAAGGTTGTGATTAACTTTACCAGAGATATTTCTAATTTAAACTGAGTTCTGTTGGACAGCTCATCTTGTCAGAGGAGAGGAACACAACCACCGATGACCTTTTCAAACAAAGCTAATTGCTCGGGTTTTAAGGTTACAGAGCTGAAGTTTTGCTGTATATTGATCCAGGGGTGAAAATTTCCCTCCTAATTTCTAATTTCCTCTGGAGGAGAAAGTAGGAATTTGCCTCGATAGCACCCATCTTCTCCGGGAGGAACACAGCTACTCAGAAACTTGCCATTTCCAAATCCACTTGGCCAATGATGCAGTGTCATTTCTCAAGTGAAGGATCTTACTTAACTACTTAGGTTTTCATTTAGTCAATAAACACATGTTACTGTACGGCCTGGTGGGCCAGGCAATGCACTGGGTCCGGCAAACACGACGGTGAACAAGTCTTACAGTCGGAGGGGAGAGACGGCTATGAATCAGATGATTACACAGATCGAGGTAAACTGTGTTGCTACTGGGTAACAACCATGGCGGGCCGAGTGCTCCTTCAGGTGCAGGAAGAAGCAGGGGCTTTGTCTCTGGGGGATTTAAAAGTAACTCAGTCTGGGCTTCCCTGGTGGCGCAGTGGTTGAGAGTCCGCCTGCCGATGTAGGGGACATGGGTTCGCGCCCCAGTCCGGGAGGATCCCACATGCCGCGGAGCGGCTGGGCCCGTGAGCCATGGCCGCTGAGCCTGCGCGTCCGGAGCCTGTGCTCCGCGACGGGAGAGGCCAGAACGGTGATAGGCCCGCGTACCGCAAAAAAAAATAATAATAATAACAATAATAAAACAGCAACAACCGCTGCCACCATTTACTGAGCCAGACACGCAACTATGACTTTTTCTATGAACCCACTTAATCCTCACAAGAACTCTGTGATGGGGCTTCTGTTGTCATCCTCTTTTGTTCACATAAGGAAACGGAGGCTCTGAGAGATTAAGCAATGAGTACACCGCCACATGGCACATCAAGGATTCAAACGCAAGTCTATGCCGAACCATCCAGCCACCACCCGTAGATATTTTTAAGGATATACCTGGAAGAATGGGTGCTGATGTACACCATCATCACCACCATCATCATCAACGTTATCATGACTACACGAATAAAATGTCAATGGAAACACAAATCATTATGAGGCTCCACAAATACAAACGCACACGCTACAAGAACATCAGATGTATCAACTATGTCCCATGTGAAAGCTTGAGCTGTCAGGTAGAGTTCATAGGAGCTAAACAACCCATTCTTTGCCCATTTTCTCCAATAATCTCAGGAAATCATCATATCTATAAATTTAAAATCTTTTATATTGTAGAGTCATGACATTTTTAAGTGGAAAAACACTTAAAAAGAAGGTCATCCAGTCTAACCCAGGCCCAGAAATGTCAATGGCTTTCCCATCATTGAATGGACACCGCAGACCACAACAGCGGAAACTGGATTCTAAAAAGAATACCCCATAGGGAACTTCCAGGGGAAAAGAGCATCAACCCACACGATCTTCTGGACAGTGTCCTGCTCCAGTTCCAACAAGTCTTCAAACATCCCTCTGTCATTGGGAGCTTGAAATGAGACTTTGTCAGGTTTCTCCCCCTCCCCCTTTATTCAGAAAGTAAGTTCTCTGTAGAACAGCAGAGTTCAGACGGGGAATATGAAAGGTCTGGGTATCACTGGAGGTTACATAATTGATGATCCTATTTTTAAAACTACACACGTAAGAACCCAAGACGTTTAAATATTACACACAGCAGAAACAGAAAACAGCTAAATAAACCAAAAAGATGAATGAATGAATGAATATCTGAACATAACTAGAGGCCCAAGTGGTTCTGTCCGACACGCTGTATCCCTCTTCAAACTAAATAACAGTACAACAAAACATACAGCCAATAGGAATCCAAATCTTTACCCATTCTCATGAATCTTGATAAAAGAGAATATTGCTCATATACATCAAACATCTTCAAAAATACTTTGTACCCAGTTCTGCCACTCACATCCTCCACATGAAAAATAATTTTTCCCCAAACTCTCACTTCTGAAATCTCGCCTGGAAACCCAGCCTGTATGGTTCTTCTGATGACTCTTCCCCCACTCTCCTCCTTGCCCCATTTTTTTGTTTGTTTATTTGTTCATTTGTCTCATTATGTAGTTTCCTTGGGCCTGACTTCTTTCATTTTTATTCTCTCATCCCATTACACAGATTCTGCTTCATCAAGGAAAGCTGAGGCCTGGTGCCCCCAGCTGTCACTTTTTTTAGACAGCAAGAAGACAAGGGAAAGACAGAAAAAACTACAAACTAATATTTTTCATCCCATTTATTCACAAATATATTTTCAAGATGTATTTCCGTATGCAGGCTTAAAAAACGTGTTGTCTTTTGATCACAGCCGCCGTGGCAAAGCTGTCTGTTTATACTTAACATAATGTCAAGAGCTGGTGGAGAAGTTCACAGCAGCAGAGAACTCTATCATTTGAAAGTTTTGAGGAGGAAGTTACTGCAATCAAGTGAGAAGCCTCAGATCAGCCTCTTAGAGTTCAGCAGCTAAAAAGACAAAAACAAACAAAACGTAAAGTGGGCCGCTTAGTTGATCCTCAGAAAGCCCAGCTAAGGGCTAAGGACAGAGCACAGCTGAATCCTTCCAAGTCCCTAAAAAAGTGTTGTTTTTTAAAAAATGACTGTTGGATCGGTTAATTTAATTACGAGGGGAGAAGGGTCCAATTTCATTTTTCATTATTAAAGCTAATTTTTACTTCCTCTAATTAAACTGTGCATAAAATACCCTTTCCTCTGCCTCTGTTTAAATAAGACTAAGCAGGGCTTCCCTGGTGGCACAGTGGTTAACAATCTCCTGCCAATGCAGGGGACACGGGTTCAAGCCCTGGTCCAGGAAGATCCCACATGCTGCGGAGCAACTAAGCCCGTGCGCCACAACTACTGAGCCTGAACTCTAGAGCCTGCGAGCCACAACTACTGAAGCCCGTGCACTGCAACTACTGAGCCTAGAGCCTAGAGCCCGTGACCCGCAACAAGAGAAACCACCACAATGAGAAGCCCACGCACCACAGCGAAGAGTAGCCCCCATTCGCCGCAACTAGAGAAAGCCCGCAAAGACGCAACGCAGCCAAAAATAAAATAAATAAAAATAAATAAATTTATAAAATAAATAAATACGGCTAAGCAGAAGCATATGCTTCATCTCGGCACCCCCAACATTCTCTTGCTCTGTGCTACCATCTGCTGATGGAGTTTCATGGATTGGGATCTGTTTGCCTCACACTGAGGTCCTGAACACACAAGGTGGGAAGGCCTGTTCGGAGGAAATGAGGATAGAAAAGAAGAATAAATTATTCAGTTTGTCCATCTGATACCCAGATGAGTCAAAAAGGAAAACAACCGTCACCACAGACTTCTCAAACATACTTTTATTACCCAGGGATGTTTACCTTTATTTCATAATCCTAGTGCCCACAAAACCCAGTATTGCATCATGCCCCATCTCCACTATCACAAGATTTAATTTGGAAAAAAATGCAAACTTCTTTTTGATGATCCCTCTCTCGGTGTTCAGAATGGCTTTACGTTCAGATCGATCCAGAAGAAATTATTTTAAAAGCCTGTCATTGCACATTGCAAATGGCTGCTAGGACACCCTAGTGTATTTCACCATTATTAAAACACCTACCAAAAATAAATAAAGGAAATAAAACAAAGAGGAAGCCCATGCGGGGCCTGAGTAATGCAATGATTAGGAAATCGTCTCTGCTTTGGTAGATTAGAATCAAGGAATGCAACCATTTTCATCATTGGTATAACTCTTTGTAACTGATTTCAGCGATGGCCCCGAAAGGATAGTGCCTGTTCTTTTGTTACCCACAGTTGATAAATGTGAATCAATTTTTTACTTTGAAGTGTTATTTCCTTTTGCAATTTGCCAAGTGCCTTTTCATGCCCCATTTGAAGACTGTCTCATGAACAAAGCTCCTTCAGGGAAGACAAGTTAATTATCTGACTGCCATTCTGATTGTTGGCTGCTGGAAGGAAAAGTCTTTGCCAGCTCCGATGGTGAGGCTCCAACACTGCCATTTGACAATGGCGTCAAATTCCTACAGGACCAGTCATGGGCAAGTAGGACAGCAGCGATGGTTAAGAACCCAGACTTGGAATCAGGCAGACCTGTACACAAACCCTGCACTTACTTTGCGCGAGTTATTTAGCCTCTATGAGCCTCTGTTTCCCCATCTGTAAAGTGGAGATAACATTAGTTCCTACATTGTAAGATTATTACAAAGATCAGATAGCACAGTATGTACTTAGCTCTTGGCACACAGTAAGCATTAAACAGCTACTTCTGTTCCGACAAACCATAACAACTGCACGATTCCCTTCCACTCACCAGATGATAGCGTGGAAGGTTATTTCATGTTTCCCTAAATATTATTGCAGAAATGTTTCCATACCAGGCATATTTCTTCACTTAGCATATGTTTAAGGATGCATATGAGTAAACTCCATGAAGGATGTTGAAAAGTGTTTTTTCTGGATGTGGCTCTTCCAGATTCCTGGAGTGGATCTATGAAACATCACTGCTTGCTTAGGATACTTTTCTAAATGCAAATTAATATTTGTAGGCACTTCCTCTTTCTTCCTTAAGCATATAATTGTGGTTTGTTTACTAACCACTCAGTTCTACGAATACATTCTTTTTAGTCATCTAATTATTAAGGATCTAAATGGAAGGGATCTGAGACAGTGCCATTCCCCTAGTTAAAACCATTAGTTTAATATAAGACAAGAGAAGGAAGGGGTAGAAAAGTCCCTTTGGTTTAGCATTTAAACATTCATGCTGTGGGATGCATATTCTCATCCGAGTTTCAGAAGAAGAAAATGAACAGTACAAGAGCCAAATATGTATTAATTATGGCTTATTTATTTAGTGCCACTGATGTGTGTCAAACTATGCAAAAGGTAAATTGAAGGGGGAAAATAAGGTCCCAGCTCGAGAGAGAAAACCATCTCAGAATTCGTTACCTACGCATCCAGACATTCTATGTAGGGGCTGGTGACTGATGATGATAGGAAGGTGGAATTAAATCCATGGTGAGGGGTAGGTGGGGATAAGGTGGAAGGATAAAAGAAGGGGGTTAAAAGACAGAACAAGGCCAACACTGCTTAAGGTATTGGCCAGGCTGGGTCATGTCAAGGGAAAATTCCCCCTGCCCACTCTCAGCTCTTCAGAATCCTTCATGAACCAGGAAAGACAAGATTCCAAATCAGAGACAGTGGTTTAGACCTCCCGACTGTAGAGCTCACCACTAATTCTAGTCATGCAGACAGAAGGCCCAGGAGGCCCCTGGCAAGACATTTCCCCCTGATGAGTTAACAGAAAGAGAATCACCAGTCCTGACAGCAATATGTAACTCTGGACTTTTATGGATGCCATTATTAAAGTGTTGCAGCTTAAAAGAAATGCCTGCTGGATGATTCTAGAATCCTGAACCTGCGGGCTGGTGCAAATCATTTTACCAGAGCAGGAACCATGGCACATTCCTCTATCTGATTTCCCAAAATGACCTTTTTTTAAAAATCTCCCCTTCTGAGGTATAATTTATATACAATACAATTTACTCACCTTAAATATGCAATCTGATGAATTTTGACAAATGTGTACAGTCATAAAAGCACTACCAGAATAATGATATAGAAAATTTTCATCACCCAGAAAGATCCCTCACGGCCCTTTGCAGTCAATACCCACACCCAAACCAGACCCTCGCAACCACCAAGCTACTTCCTGTTAATATAATCCTTGCCTCTTCTAGAATTTCATATGAGGTCTCTTGTCTCAAGTGTGTATTTGTTATTCAGCACTTTTTATTGCTGAAGAGTATTCTATTCTGTGAGTATACCACAATTTGTTTATCCATGGACATCTGGCTTCTTTCCAACCTTCTGCTAGTATGGATAAAGCTGCTATGAATATTCAAGTACAAGTCTTTGGGTGAACATACATTTGTACTTCTTTGGGAAGAATACCTAGGAGATTGCTTGGCCGCACAATGAGTGTTGTTCAAATTTATAAGAACTTCCCACATGTTTTCTAAAGAGGCTGTATCGTTTTGCATTCCCATCCCTGCCAACACTTACTACTGTCGGTCTTTCATTTTAGCTATTCTAGAAGATGTAAAATGGTATCCAGTGTGATTTTAATTTGTACTTCCCTATGGACCAATAATTAAGCAACTGTTAATGTACTTATTGGCCATTCATATATATTCTTTGGTGAAATATCTATTCAAATCTTTTGCCAATATTTTTAGTAGGTTGTCTTCTTTTATTGAGTTCTGCATATACTTGGGATACAAGTTCAAATAAATTCGATACTTTTTTTTAAACATTTTTCTCTATGTGGCTAAACTTTCCATTTTCTAATGGTATCTTTTGAGGAGGAAAAGTTTTTCATTTTGACAAGGTCAAATTTAATAATTGTTTCTATTATGGTTATCATTATTGTATCCTAACAACTTCTTGCCTAACCCAAGACCAAAAAGATTTCCTCCTGTTTTTCTACAAATTTTATATTGTCAGATCTTATGTTTAGGTCTATGATCTATTTAACTTTAATTTTTGTGTATGAAATGAGTTGAGGGTTGAAGTTCATTTTTTGCATATAAACACCCAGTTGTTCCAGCAGCATTTATTGAAAGACAATCTAGTTCTTTTCTTTGAGTCAGCTAGTATGAATTTTGACAAATGTGTACAGTCATAAAAGCACTACCAGAATAATGATATAGAAAATTTTCATCACCCAAAAAGATCCCTCACGGCCCTTTACAGTCAATACCCACACCCACCCCAGACCCTGGGCTATTGGGCTATTGAATCACCACTGCAGAAAGCTAGTCAAAGCTTCCAGGTAAATGGTCTCCACAGAAGTCATTATAGTGAGAGGCAGTGATGAGATGATTTTGAAATAATGATAAATAGAAGTGTTTCATATATATGGAATCTAAAAAATTAAAAAGAAATTTAAAAGAAATTAAGGTGCTGAAGAGCCTAGGGGTAGGACAGGAATAAAGATGCAGATGTAGAGAATGGACTTGAGGACACGAGGAGGGGGAAGAGGAAGCTGGGACGAAGTGAGAGAGTGGCATGGACATATGTACACTACCAAATGTAAAACAGCTAGTGGGAAGCAGCTGCACAGCACAGAGAGATCAGTTTGGTGCTTTGTGACCACCTAGAGGGGTAGGATAGGGAGGGTGGGAGGGAGGGAGACGCAAGAGGGAAGAGATATGGGAACATGTGTATATGTATAACTGATCCACTTTGTTATAAAGCAGAAACTAATACACCATTGTAAAGCAATTATACTCCAATAAAGATGTTAAAAAATAAAAACAAATTAAAAATAAAAATATATTTTTTTAAAATAGAAGTATTTAATACATATATTACAGAATCCTACTCCACAGTCATTTAAAATGATGATAAAGATCAATATTTATTGATGATGGAAAGACAGTTAATAAAGTACCATTTAACAAAGTGATAAAAAATTTATCACTTAATGAAGTAATAGAAAACATATTACAGAACAGAAGAGACGTGATGGTTTCATGTTTCTAAATAGAGTTGGAAACAAGATACACAAAGACAGACAAATTGACAAAACACTTATTCCAAAAAGTTCATCATGATCATCTTTAGGTGGTAAATTAAAGGTGATTTACATTGTTTGCAATTTTCTGAAGTTTTGCAATGTGTGTGAGAGAGATTTTCACAATCAAAAAAAAAAAGCTACTTCTGTTTTGAAATAGTGAGTGGGTAGAAAGAGACAGAAATGAGGATAAGCATTAAGTTACTACTCCAGATTTGAAGGGCTAATTCATCCCATTTAGTACTAGAAAGCCTTAATGAGTCTCAACATCATGTGAATGGCATGGAAAGAAGCTCAATACACTTCCAGACAAGGCACCTATTACCTGTAAGAAACATCTGACATCTGTAACTCCTATATTTGAGAATGCTAAAGTTAAATGCATGGCAATAAGAAATACCCGGGAAGTGTATAAATAACGGTAGAAATTAGTAGTCAAGCTTTTTCAAATTAACTTTTATTCAGATTCAGTTGTTTATGGCCATAAGGCAATAAATACCAAGCTACTTTCTAAAGAATCTTGGGGTGACTTCTAATTATCTATAATTGGATTTTCTGCGTTGCAGATTATCTTCAGTGGCTCCGGAACTATTACCCCATTCATCCCAGGAGCTCTCCAGCTGAGTGGGGTCACATAGCCCAACACCTATCAAGAATAGAGTTTAAAACTGATTCAAAGAAAATAACAAGATAAAGGAATCGGGGATGGATTAGCATAGAGAAGAGATGCCTAAGGGATTTCTAAATTACTGCCTTCGGATTTTTTGATAGTAAAGTTATTAACCATCTGGGCAACAAACAAAAGGGAATAAATAAACTTAAGTTAAAATTAGAAAGACTTCACTCTGACCAAAGGATGTCTTTTCTTTTCTTTAAAATTTTTTTCTTTCTTTTGGATGTGTTGGGTCTTTGTTGCTGCGTGCAGGCTCTCTCCAGTTGCGACGAGCAGGGGCCACTCCTTGTTGCAATGCACGGGCCTCTCATTGCGGTGGCTTCTCTTCTTGCGGAGCACAGGCTCTAGGCCTGTGGGCTTCAGTAGCTGTGGCATATGGGTTCAGTAGTTGTGGCTCACAGGCTCAGCAGTTGTGGCGCACGGGCTTCGTTGCTCCGCGGCATGTGGGATCTTCCCGGACCAGGGCTCGAACCCGTGTCCCCTGCAGAGGCAGGCGGACTCCCAACCGCTGCACCACCAGGGAAGGCCAAGGATGTGTTTTCTTAATAACATTCTTCCATTTATTCACTGTGGCTCAGGCCATGGCCAAGGTGCTGAAGTTTTCCAGTGATGACCACTGAGGGCCTCAGATTTTAAGGGGGCCACGTGAGGACAGTTACTTGGATTACTAAAAAATAATTGAGCTTTAGGAATCTGGCTCCAAAATTTTGACCAAATATCTGTGATCAAAATCGTCATTGACTCCATCGATTAATACTTCCTGAAAATCAAACACAAGTTGGCCATTGCCCATTCTCCCCGATCTCTTATTTATTTCCTAAGCACTGTGTAGAATATGTCAGAATACACAGCTCTCACAACAAGTGGGACATTCCCTTTAGACTGCTTTCAGCGTGAGCAATAGGAGCCCCGCCTCCATAGCTCTGACAGTCACAGAAACCCCGACGCCCTGGTCAGCACTGTCTTTTCCTCCAGGTGCTGGGGTGGCTGAGCACTGGGGTGCTAGGAAGAGAAGGAAGGAGAAGACACGGTGGCTTTGGTAACTGGGAGGAGAGGAGAGCAAGTCCTGCAGGCTTGGCTCTGCAGGAGGAATGATTTTTAAAAACCATTTGCAAATGTGATTTAAGAAAATAATTTCACAATAATTTCACACCAAGTCAGGGTTCTCAAGAGGAAAACTTCCTCTTCTCCCACTCTCAGATCTTGCCTGCCTTGAGGCTTCATAAATGAGGGCTTTTGGGTCACACACCTCTGCCTTCAGAAACTGTCAAGGAATAAAAACTGAGTGTCCTACAATGAGGTATCACCTCACACCAGTCAGAATGGCCATCATCAAAAAGTCTACAAACAATCAGTGCTGGAGAGGGTGGGGAGAAAAGGGAACTAACTCTCTTGCACTGTTGGTGGGAATGTAAACTGATACGGCCACTATGGCCGTATCAGTTTACATTAACACACCATTGTAAAGCAATTATACTCCAATAAAGATGTTAAAAAAAAATGAGTGATTCATTAAACTGCTTTACTCCACTTATCTAGTTAACACTGCAAACAAGTTCACCTGTATAAATGTCTTGAGTTGGTATGCAAAGAGGAAAAAATAATGTTGTCAACCCATCACAACAATTACAGCTAATAATTATTGAACATTCCCTATGGACTGATAGTAAGCCAAATACTTTACATAGATCATCTCATTTTATCCTCACCCTAACCTATGAAGTAGCTGTTATTATCACCTCTCTTTTATGGTTAGGGAACTGGAACTCAGAGAGGTTAAGTAAACTGTTCAAGGTAACACAGCAGTGGAGTCAGGATCTGAACTCTCACCAGACTACCCCTAGTCTGGGCTTTAAGTCACCCACTGTCTGTGGGCTTTACATTGGAGAGAAGCAGACTGAACTCTCGGAGCACGTACTGGCCTAATCTCAATATGCTATTTAAGGTTTTATGTTTTCTTTTTGCTTCTAAGTCAGAGCTTTGCCAAAACAGAGCTCTTCATAAGACCGTGTTTGATGAGGATCGAGAAGCACACAGTGAAGCCATTCAGACAAAGCCTGGTGCAGCCTCGTAGCAGCACAATTACCTCCCTCTCCCTCTCCTTAGCTGCTTCCCCCTTCCCTACCAACACCTTCCTTTATTTGGAAGGTTTTCAGATTTTTCTGTTAACACACTGTGGGGGTTTGACATGGCCACTCTGAGAGCTGAGAGGAGACTTTTTCTGTCTTGTGTTTCAATAAAAGAGGAAAAGGAAGAGAGAAGGAAAAAAACGAACAAAACAAGGGAGGAGGCTGGTGATCTTTTTAGCGCTCGTTCAAACAAGCAACTCAGAGTCGCAGTTGACATAGTTTCCTAAATCGTCAAGCAATTATTTTCTAAATCAAGAAAAAACTGCCAGTCAGACAAGAAACCAATTAAATAACGCCTCCAGAATGTGGGGGTTCAGCACTGTAACCTCCGCTGACAAATGGGTATATTAATAATTAGCATAATAACTAAAAGTCTTTTGCTGTTGTGCCAAGCCTTGTGCAAAATCATTTATATGCACATCATATTTTTTAATTTTTTTAATTAATTTATTTTATTTATTCTTTTTTTTTTGGCTGCATTGGGTCTTCGCTGCTGCATGCGGGCTTTCTCTAGTTGCAGCAAGCGGGGGCTGCTCTTCATTGCGTGGGCTTCTCAGAGCGGTGGCTTCTCCTCTTGTAGAGCACAGGCTCTAGGTGCACAGCCTCAGTAGTTGTGGCGTGCGGGCTCAGTAGTTGTGGTGTGCGGCCTCAGTAGTTGTGGCATGTGGGCCCAGTAGTTGTGGCACATGGGCTGAGTAGTTGTGGCTCGTGGCCTCAGTAGTTGTGGCACGTGGCCACAGTAGTTGTGGCACATGGGCTCGGTAGTTGTGGCTCATGGCCTCAGTGTCCCTCCCCGTGTCCTCAAGTCCATTCTCTACGTCTGTGTCTTTATTCCTGGCAGGCAGATTCTTAATCACTGAATCCCCAGGGAAGCCCTGCACATAATATTTGATTCTCATAATCCCTTGAAATAGGAACTTTTATTATCCCCAGTTTACAGATGAGGAACATGAGGTTCAGAGGGATTAAGTGATTTACCCAAATTGTTAGTAACAAAATAGAGACTTGAATCCAAGCCTGTTTGAATCCACCGCCCAGGCTGCCAACCACTCTTCTGAACCAAAGGCCAGCACACATTTGCTTTAAAATGCTAGAGAGACAATATTTTCAGCTTTGTGGGCCATATGCTCTCTGCTGGAACTACCCAACTCTGCTTTTATAGCACAAAACCTGCCAAATAAGTGAACGAACAGGAAGGCTGTGTGCCAATAAAACTTTATTACAAAAGCAGGTCACGAGGACTTCCCTGGTGGCGCAGTGGTTAAGAATCCGCCTGCCAATGCAGGGGACACGGGTTCGAGCCCTGGTCCGGGAAGATCCCACATGACGCGGAGCAACTAAGCCCGTGCACCACAACTACTGAGCCCACTCACAGCAACAAAGAGTAGCCCCTGCTCACGGCAACTAGAGAAGGCCCTCGCACAGCAACGAAGACCCAACGCAGCCAAAAATAATAAATAAATAACAATAATGATAATAATAAACAAAGATAAGCTGTAGCTTCTAGCATTTGCAAAAGCTGTTTATAAAAAAAAAACAGGTCACCAGCCAGATCTGGCCCCCACTGTTTGACAAGCCTGTTCTATTCCTTCATAGAGGAGAAAAGATTTGAACTGAATCTTTGAAGGACTGGATATTAGTCAGCTAGGGCTACCATAACAAAGCACCACAGACTGGGTGGCTTAAATAACAGAAATTTATTTTCTCACAGTTTTGGGGGCCAAAAGTCTGAGATCAAGGTGTCAGCAGGGTTGGTTCTTTCCAAGGCCTCTCTCCTTGGCTGCCTGTAGATGGTCATCTTTTCCCTGTGTCTTCACATTGTCTTCTCTGTCTGTGTGTGTGTGTCCTAATCCCCTTTTTTTATATGAGGACATCAGTCATTTTGGATTACAGTCCACTCTAATGACCTCATTTTAACTTGATTACCTCTTTAAAGACCCTGTCTCCAAATAGTCACATTCTAAGATACTGAAGTTAGAACTTCAATATATGAATCTGGGGGTACACAATTCAGCCCCTAACAAATAGAGTAGATGTCAACAGGTGAAGAGAGGAAGGAAAGAAAAGTAAGGAAAGTACAGGGGGTTCTGAGTGGCTATATAAGTGGGCCAGACTTTATCCTGGATGGTTAGGAACCTTTCTCTGAAGAAGTGATATTTCCATTGAAGTTGCTTAAGAAAGCCATCAAGCAATCAAACAAACAAAACAACGAGTATATATTGGCTCATGGAACTGAGAAGTCCAGACGTAGGTCTAGCTTCACGTGTGGCTTGATTAGGGGCTCAACCAATGTCACCCACAGAAGGTGGTGTGAGTAGAAAAGTGCCTTCATGTGTTCAACAAACATTTATTCAATTTTCTTTTCACACCGGCCTTCTCTTAGCACTAAGGGTTCTCCAATGAATAAGGTTCTGTTCTTGCCCTCAAGAAGGTGCCAATTAAGTGGATGCCACCATAGGGGAGAGCCTGCCTGAGAGTGACACCCACACAGAAGAAAACAGTGCTGAGAAATGGAAAAGAGAGATCCGACGTCATTGATGAAGCACCTGGATCAAGCCACACCTGAAGCTGCCACTCCTGAATTTCCCAAATCCATGAGCCAATAATTTCTTCTGATTTTGTTTGCTTGCTTCTTTCTGGTTTACTGAAACAACTTCAACTCAAATATCCCATCTTCAGAGAAACTGATGTTGACCATCCACAAGGCTAGATCTTCCTCATTATACCCACTCATAATCCCCAGTGCTTTTCCTTCACTTTAATTACAACTGCAGTTAAATTATGCAATTAATTTTTTTAACAGCTGCCTCCCCTGGGAACTCTACATTGGCGCATAGTGGGTGCTCAATAAATTTTTTTAATATACTTTGTCAGAGCAGTTTTAGGTTCACAGCAAAATTGAGTGGAAAGTGCAGAGAGTTCTCATGTACCCCCTTCCCCACACAAGCACAGCCTCCCTCGCTATGAATATCCCCCACCAGATGGTGCATTTGGTGCACCATCTACACTGACTCATCATCATCACCCAGAGTCCACAGTTTACATTACGGTTCACTCTTGGTGTTGTACACCCCATGGGTTCAGGCAAATGTATGGCGACATGTACCCACCATTGCAGTATCATACAGAATAGTTTCACTGCCCTAAACATCCTCGGTGCTCCACCTATTCAACCTTCCCCCTCTTCCCAAACCCTGGTAAATTTACTTTTTAAATAAACTACAAAACTGTATTTTTTATGCCTCCACTCGTTTGAGACTCTGGTTTCTGTTCTGGCCTTTTCGTCAAGCCTCCAGGATGGATCCAACCAAGTGATCGGTCCATGCTTAGGTTAGGATCGCCCCCCAGCTCAGCAGGCAGGAGCACAGGACGCTCAACAGGGGTCCCAGGAAGGTGGCCTCAAAGTTTCCAGGCTTATGCTGTCTACAGCCTTAATTCTATTTTTTAAACCAGCGCCCATCTGCTTTTTGTCCCGAGTGCCAAAATGCATCTGGAATGAGGCATAATCCTCCCACTTCCAACAGATCCACTTACTGTAATGTCACAGGTAAATGTATCAAAACCCAGGAGATGTTCTATTTATGGTAATTGCTCTGAAATGTTACCCACGCGTCTCAAAATATAGGTGTTGTCTTGGAGCATGTGATGAGAGGGTGAGGCATGCCTCTTTTCCCTCTCTTCGCCTTGGGCCCCCTCAAGAAACAAAAGGCTCCCAACAGATAACAACTCCCTGTTTTCTCGGTTTATTTCAAGCGAAAGGTACTCAGAGCCTCCCAGGTTCAGGTCTGATCTCACTAATGCAACTTATGTAATACTTAGCATTGCCAATGTTAAAGAAAGCAGTACCAGTTGCCCCCTCCCTGACCCAGCCTCTGAAAAACACTCGCTCTTTCATATTCTCATCTGTCTGCTAGGCTTTCTGACAAAGACAGACTGGGAGAGTGGGTGGTGATACACTGCAGAGTATATGCTTCCTGTCTGAAGGTGATAAGTATATATCAACACCAACTGATTCAGGAATCAGAGATTGCAGTGCTGATTTTCCAACACCTACCTCCTGGAAAAGTCATAAAGCCCCACCCACGGCTTTGCCCGGCTTTCCCCTCATGCTTGGTCCTTGCCTTATCTTCTGCCTCAAGCCACCCCCGCTCTGTCCCATGATGCAAAAGCACCAGCCACAGGAGGATAGGATGCTCAGAGTGGGGGCTGCCACCTTGAGCTCTGCAGCCTTACACAACAGGTCCTCCAAGGATCAAGGAGAGAGAACTGACAGGATGTGGGACTCCCCTGATAGGACCCATTGTTCACTCCACAGATATTTATTGTGTGTCTTCTGTCTGCCTGACAGAGTGCTGGGAAGAAAAGAGCGGAAAAAGATGACAGTTTATGCCCTCGTGGAGCTAAAAATCTATTCAAAGACAAATGTTGATCACAAAATGCAAAAATATGTGTAGAATGTCCAACTGTGATTAATAATACAAAGAAATATGGTCCTGCATGTGGGTGACAACAGGCATGGACCCAATCAAAGGCGGCTTCCCTCGGGACTTACAGATCCCAGCTCATTCATCTTACATGACTGTCATCTCCTCCGAAAACTTGTCCTTGACCCCAAAAGTATCCCCCCCAACCCACCTCTTCTTACTCCCTGCCTCTCACTCTGCCTCAGTTTCCTCACCTCAGTTTCCTTACCACCACTTGGAATTACACGACGTTCTCATCTGCCTCCCTTTGCTAAGAAAACACAAGCTCCATGAAGGAAGGGATTTTGTCTTCTTTTTGTCCTACTATCAGCACCTAGAACAGTGCCCAGCATGTAGTTGGTATTCAGTAGATATTTGTTGAATGAATGGACCAACTGGGCTGATTTCTGAAGAACCATTAGGCGGTACCCAGGAAAAATGAAGAGGAAGTGAGATCCGAGGCAGTGCAACCAATGGCACAACCGCTAGGTGGCAGGTGGGGCCACAGGAGGGAGGAGCGAAATGGCCCGCTAAGAGTGAGAAGCATGAAGCGGGGAGGACAGCCTGGAGGAGGAGGTGGGATGATGTCTGGGATTGCTCCAGATAAACCTGGGACCATTAAGAGCGTTGACCCTCACCTTAGAAGCACCAGGGAGCTAATGAAACAGGCGAAGCCGGGAGGAAGGAAGGTGGTGGTGAACATATGATCAGATTGGCCTTGTGAAGAGACCAGTCTGGCTGCAGGTCAGAGTGGACCAGAGTGGGCACGGGAGTCCAGTAGGGAGGCTACTACGGAGTGGACAGGAGAGGAAGCAGCTTGGTCTGAAGTCGCATTGATGGACAGACGTCAAGAGGGTCAAGGTATTTTTAAGAGGTGAAATCCACAGGCAAGGAGAAGGATTGTTTACAAAAATGAAGTGGAGGGGAAGGTTGGGAGGGTTTCCCACGTGACACTCAATGAACCACCAGACCCAGTGTCAAGGCCAAGTTCCTCAACTCCCAACAGCAAAGGGGAGGCTGAGGCTTCCTGGAAGGCCCAGCTTACACTAATCCCAAATGCACAGCCTTATGAAGAGGTGTTTCCATTCCATCCCATGCAACTCTCTGCATCGTTCTCTTTCCACCAAATCTAAGGTCTCTTGGATTCTCAGATTTTTATTTTTAGCATATTCACAGTTCTCCTGCTTTTCCTCTAGCTGATCTGAAACAGCCAGAAAAAACATGAGGAAGGGCCCATTCCTCCACCTGCCCAGGGAAAGGAAGGCAGCCTACAATAGTTACATCTTCAAGACTCATCACAAAATTACAATCTCATTCATATTTTACGTTCTACCGACAACCCAGCTGGTGAATTTAATCCACCTTTGAAAGCCACCAAGCACCTTCACTATATCAAATACAGAGGGCTTTCGAACAATTTCAAAATACAAGGTGCCTCTGGTTAGAAGTAAAATTGCCAGGAGAAAATCTTTGTTCGTTACCCAGCTTAGCATGAGGGGAGAGTGTCAACCAGTAGTGTGTGTGTGTGTGTGTGTGTGTGTGTGAGAGAGACACAATGGGAGAAGACAGAAAATACCGATCAAGTGGGGAAGGCACTCTCTCTCTAACACACACACACACACACATACACACACACTCCTGAATGTGAAACGGAGCAGCTTGATCCCGTGGTGGGTTGCCATCATCACTTGTCAACGTGTACTAATGACAGCACACAGCATCACACTTCTCTCTGATACACATAAACAAAGCCCAGAGCTGTTAATAGGTTTGCAACAATATTATGGACTGCTCAAAACACAACTGTGACTGCTTCAGAGACAGAATACAAGCAGAAGGAAACATAGAGTAGGTAAGTCCACCCAGACACTCTCTGACATGCAACTATTACAGCAGTCACAAATTTTTATTCCAGACCAAGGCCAAGGGACACTGACAGGAAATCTGCTCAGTTTAAAGAGGTTGCTGTCCCACCACTGCAGCTCGAAACCAGCTGCCATGGTACCCTTCTTGCTCAGAAGTTGCTGGAGTCAACGCCTGAGAAGGAAATTCCAGATCCACTTCTGGCCGCCAATCTAAAGCATCCTGTCAGTGCCACTCTGCAGACAGGAAGACTCATTTCCAACAACTGCAGGGAGGTGGCCACTTCCTGATCTGGAGACAGGCCCATTGAGAACTGTTCCAGCTCCCCCAGTATCAACCAGATGTTCAGTAATGTTACTGTATCTCTGATTTCAGATTGGGTTCTATTTTCAGCTCTGCCAGTTACTGTGTGATATCAGGCAAGTTACCTACCCTCTCTAAGCCTTGATGTTTTCCTCTGCAAAACGGGACTAAAATATCATTACCTCCCACTCTGATTCTAGAATCATCTGTATGGATTAAATGTGATAATACATGTGAAAGGATGGGCAGAGTAAGAGGCTCACATTTTGTTTCTTTACCACGTATTTAGTGTATCTTATGTCAGATATTTTTCTAAGCTGTTGACAAACATGAACACATTTAATCTTCAAAACAACCCTATGAGGTTGATACTTCTATTGTCTCTGTTTTACAGATAAGGAAACTGAGGCTTAGAGACAACAAGGGATGTACCCACAATCACAGCTAGTCTGAGCAGGACTCAGACCCACACCTGGCTCTGGAATCCACTTACCCACTGGACCCACTGCACTTAGTCAGCAATCTAGAAATGTTCACTCTTCTCATTATTTTAATCCCCTATTCCAAGCAATCTCCAAATCCAGCTGATTCTTCCTTCCTTTGATGCGTTTCACTCAACTCTACCTTTCCAAGCAACTGTCATCACCTTAGAAACTTCTGGCCTCCCCCGGCTCTGATCCACCCTGTACATCACCAGAAAGTCAACTCTCAAAAAAAAAAAAAAAAAAAAAAAAAAAGAAAGTCAACTCTCCTAAAACGTTGCTTTCAGCCTAACCAAGCTGCTCAGACCCCTTCAATAGCTCCCTTTCACTTGCAGGGTGAACCCCAAACTCCTGTAGACCCACTGTCACCTGGACCACTCCAAGCTACCTCCGCGTGAACCCACGCCTCCGCCACCCTGGTCCCACCCGGACCACCATACGGGCCGTCTTCACTCTTCCCTTCTCACGTGTGCTCACACCGGCACATCCCCAGAAATGCTTTCCCTGCTCCTTTCAAGCCTCTGCACAGCCTTTATCCATCTTTTAATACTTTTATCCATCCTTTAATGCCCACTGCTCACATCTATGGGTGAATCTTCAACTGAGAGGCCAGTGACAGCGAGCTAGAGCAAAGAATGCAGTGGAAGAGAGACCCTCAGAAAGAGAGATCTGGAAGCAAAATCTGGGAGCAAATTTCTGAATAGACTAAGACAGAGAGAGACAGAGAGAGACAGAGAGAGAGACAGAGAGAGAGAGACAGGAGGCAGGGTGGGAGAGAGAATAGGGAAGCCAGTGAGCCCAACACTGAAGTTATGTAACAACATGTCTTTCTTTGCTTTAAAGAGAAAAACCAGAAGTCTCAAGCTGGTGTTCAACAAATCAAATATAATCCACAGATATGTTTTCTTTGCTTTAGCCACCCTGTACTCACATTTCCCCCCGGCAACATTTGCCTGATCTGAACAGCAGCTGTTCCCCTTAACCAGGGCATCTCC
Source organism: Neophocaena asiaeorientalis asiaeorientalis (assembly GCF_003031525.2). NCBI lineage: Eukaryota > Metazoa > Chordata > Mammalia > Artiodactyla > Phocoenidae > Neophocaena > Neophocaena asiaeorientalis. The sequence goes on along the minus strand of NW_020173687.1, from coordinate 6,415,369 downwards.
TCCCCAGTCTGCCACAGTCCCTGCTGAACCTTATTACTCAACACTGAAGTCAACTTGCCATTTGTCCTTATACATGCACTCCTTCTTTTCTTGGAGTAGAAAGCTGCTTCTTGTAACTTAGCATCTGTCAAAAGAAGAAAACTCAAACACAGACCAAAAGAGACACAAATTTCAAGGCAAAAGAAGGAAAATACTTTGTGTGCAAATGAAGAATATCTTACATCTTTAATATGCAAACGCCTGCCTGATTCACGCACTCTCTGTACCTACCTGGCACTGTGGGTATTCGAGACTGTGACCCCAGGTTTACAACGTTCCTGGGACTCGGATCTCCTTGCCAAGCCTTCCTCTGATTGACCTGCTCCTTGGCAATCACGAACTAGGTCTGCCCCCAAAGGCTGGGTCCCATGCCCTGAAGCTTTTCCTAACTTGTTTCTGCTTCCAAAATTTATCCTCTCCTCTGGATGTCTGATTGCTCACTAGGCAGGTAATCACATAAATTCATTCTACATAAGGCATGATGCCTGATGCCATCATCTCTCACATACTCTACCTCTCAGGGTACAATTTAACAGGTGTCTACGGTGCTTTCAGCTAATGGTTATAAGTGGGTTCCTGAAGTTCAAAGTTCCTAATAAGTTCCTCTTAGGTGCTGGTGTGGGAAATCAGCAATGGGGAATGAAGTGGAGGGAAGACCAGATAACTCACCGGACCAGCTCCAATTCCCCTGCATTATGAAATGAAGTTCTGTGTAAGATTCTACTTGGCAGGTTGCAGGGAGTGGTGGGGTGTATAACTTTTAAGAAAAAAATGTTTAGGTTTTAAAAGCAATTATGTAGCAGTTATGGTTTTTCTTGCAAACAAAGGAAACCAACTCCTACGGACTGAGTTTACAAGAAGCATCAGGGCAGAAGGAAAGAGGCACTTAACGGAATCTTCGGGAGCCCAGACGGGCCAGGCTTAAGAGAACCTTCTCAGGACCTGAGAAGCTGGAAGTAAAGCAACCATCTCTAGCCAAGCAGCTTGGGTGCTACCCTATACCCACTGCTGTTGCCACAGCTAGAATGAATGGCTTCCCATGGTGGCCCTCTCCTTACTTGACTTAAGAGTTCTAAGTCCCAGGAAAACATGTCCAGTCAGCCTAGGACTTCTAGATTGCAACACTGCTGACATTTGGGGCTGGGTAGCTCTCTGTTGCGATGGGCTGTCCTGCACGTGGTAGGAGGTTTAGCAGCATCCCTGGCTTCTACCCACTAGATGACAACCAAAAATGTCTCTAGACATTTTTGTCCCCTGAGAGCAAAACTGCCCCCAGTTGAGAACCACTGAGTTAACCCAACTTCAGACATACCCTGGCCATCTCAGGGTGGGTGGGGGCAGGGTTGGGCCCTCAGCGTCCACAGCAGAAGGCAGGTGCCTACAACTGCCCTCGATGCTCAATACCATAATTCCCTCCAAATGAAATCAAGGGCCACCGGGGTAATGAACAACAGAAAGCTAAAATTCCACATATGACTAGCTCCATCACCTTAAGCTTCAAGCGGCCAAGGTTCTCAGCCATCGTGAACCAGCCAGTGGAAGTAACAGCGATGTTCTAGGAGCCCTCCTGTCAGCTATCAGCTACCTCTGCAACCCGCTCATCTGAAGCTACCCATCAACTAAGCTCTCCAGATCCAGTGCAGAGAGAAACGGCGGGTCCAGGGAGGGACTTTCCAGGCTGCATCGCCACCCCGCCTCCCCGGACTCCTCTAGGTTGCCTGACAGCGTTTAGGAAATCCCTTTCATCAGGGTGGAGTGGGACCACATGTTAGTTCTTTATCGACCACCACAGCAGATCTGTTCTCCTGGCTCCATACTCTGGACACGCTAAATCTGTACCATGTGGCTGTCACAGGTTCAGGATTCCATGAATTTATGGCAGCAAATCCATCTCTGCCACCAGGTGCTTGGAATTTTTCTTTCCCACCTGGACACAGAAGCTTAACCACAAGCCTCAAATTCTGGAAGCTCTTCAAAACTTTCAAACCTGGTCCCACCGAAACAAATGGGTTTAAGATCATCAAACAACAAGGAAAGAAGAGGGAAAAGCAAATATAAATACAAAATAAAATAAATCTCTAAAGAGCTTAAATGGCCTCTACATGTTATGTCTGATTTTAAAGTTTGTTCTGTAATTGTGATTCATTCTTTTTTTTTTTTTTTTGGCTGTGTTGGGTCTTCGTTGCTGCACGCGGGCTTTCTCTAGTTGCAGTGAGCAGGGGGCTACCCTTTGTTGCGGCGCGCGGGCTCTAGGCGCACGGGCTTCAGTAGCTGCAGCACACAGGCTCAGCAGTTGTGGCTTGCGGGCTCTAGAGCGCAGGCTCAGTAGTTGTGGCACATGGGCTTAGTTGCTCCGCGCCATGTGGGATCTTCCCAGACCAGGGATCAACCCTGTGTCCCCTGCACTGGCAGGTGGGTTCTTAACCACTGCGCCACCAGGGAAGCCCTGTGATTCATTCTTAGTACACAATTACATCTTAAGTAGATAATCCTCTATAGAACAGTTCTTATGTAAACAGCCAGTAATTTTGATATATTAGAATTAAAAGAAATTTCCTAAGGCCAAATTCTGCCATGTTTTAAGAAATATGCCTTGGTTATTCCAAGAATAATTTTGCTTCAGGGACCCAATTAAAGTTATCAAAACTGTAGTTTCTTCTGCATGCTAAAGATGCAATATATTTCACACATCTCTACAGGTTATTATTTTTCAGTATATTTTATTTTATAGATTTTTTAAAAAATCATCAACTGTGGGGAGGGACCTCGATGATCACATAATTCTAAATTGCAAACAAAAAGCACAAAGCTGTATAATCATGAAGGCTTGTAGTGAAAGAATGAACAGGTTTGTTCACGGACAGTTGGAAATAACCTGCTTCGAATCGATTTGTTTGTGAGATGTTGCAGTTTTCAAAGCTCTGAAGTTGAAGAAGCGGTAAGCACAGTTCACGTGAGGTGTAAACAAGAAGTGGTTGTTTGTTTCTGTAGCTGCAAAATTATGGGGTGTCCCATATGGGCTAGCATCTTGTATGTCTGCAGATAAGGTAATTACCCTGTGAGGATCCCGACATTCGGTGCTTCCCGGGGGAAGAAAGGGAAACGACCATAAGGACAGTTGATGACAGCCTTTCAAGTGTCTCAATCCTCGTGGCTGCAACAGTTTAAGGTCTGAGCCACTGGAGCAGCCACACAGCCAGAGAGACAAATGGAGAAGGTGTTACACATGAAACAGATCAGGTAGATAGACACGGTCCTGTTCACGAGCTCTGTCGCGTTGTCAGCCTCATAACTGGCTGAAGTTTCTGACATACTTCAGTTAGCCGGGTATTTTACTTGCATAGAAAATCTGAGCATTTTGACCTTTATCATTTCATAAAGAGTAAAGAACTTGCCTGTCACACCATCATTTCTGTTATATAGCTTCAGAAAGTGAAAGAGAAAAAAAAGGAGTAAAACCACATTCTTCCATTTCCCCGTTGAAACATCACCAAGACAGTCTGTGTTTCAGGGTCCTATAGACGGGACCCCAAACTGGCCCCAGAACTAACGGCTGACTAGGAGGCTTTGTGGGCAGAAGAGAGGCCTCCTGGATCTACGATGACAGAGCTGAAATTTCCAGATTTTTTCTTTTCAAAAATAAGTTGGATTTGATTTTTTTTTTCCATAGTCTAGTGCAGTGGCCAGCGAACGTTCTTCATAAAAGGCCGGACAGTAAGCTTTGCAGCCGTGCAGTTTCTACTGCAACTATGCAACTCTGCCCTTGTAGCCTGAGAGCAGCCGAGGCGTTTACAATGAACAAGTGAGGCTGAGTTCCAATAAGACTTTGTTTCACGAAACAGGCGGCAGGCCAGACATGGTCCGTGGGCCGAGGTTTGCTGACCCCGGGCCTAGTGGTTGGGCAGACTCCATATACCCTCAGAGCTTCAGGGATGCTACCAGCCATCTGAGGTTTGGGGAAAATCTCTCGACGTGACAACTGTGAAATTTTGCTTCAAACAGTCAGAAAAAAACAACAACAACAACAGCAACAGAGCTTCATTCACTTATTTTTACCTCGGGGATTCCACCTCCCTCATACAAATCCATGACAGATACTTTCCGGTACCTTTCACAGCAGAGCTGTCTAAAATGACCCCAAATAAGAGGACTGTAGTCCTCGCTCTCTGCTGCCGCTTTGGCAGGTCTGATTAGAGATCAAGGGAATTTGGAGCCGCTTCTCATCCCCTCAATCCCTTTCCAATCCCAGGAAATACCCCCAGATCTGCCTCTGGACAGACTGACCCCAAACAGCATGAGGTCTAAGGCCTCGCACCCACCACACCCCCCATGAGACCACCCAAGTAGAAGCACCCAAGGAGAATCAGGGATTCCATTTCACAGGCTGAGAACGCCTTTTGTGTGTGTGTTCCAGGGGTTGGGATTTTTCTAAAGCATCACTTTTCTCTAAAACTAAATCCCTCCCCCACCACACACAAACTTCTGATGCTTTCTACAGGAGCTGGCTCTTTTTGTCTGTTACCAAAAGTCACCTTCCCTCCACCCACATTGATTACAACATAGTTGTTAGTTGCACATTTAATTCGTTTGTTTTCCAAAGTCCTTGAGTAATGGGAATTAATTCTCAGCATGACTCTTGCCAATGCTATGCTTTTTTTTTTTTTTTTTTTGCGTTACGCAAAAAGCCCCTCAATGCTATGCTTTAAATCAATGTGTTAATGTAACCTCTAATTAATACCAATTTGTAAAATTCGAATATTAAAAAAATATCCCAATTATGAAATTGGCATACAGGTAACCCCCTTGATCTTTCTTTTGATCCTTCAGCATTCTTTCCCTTTATCCCTCCTGGCCATTAATAAGCTATCCACACACTTGGATACTTGATTTCAGCTCCTTGGGGCTTCTTCCTCCCCGTTTCTGAGACCCTTACTGGAAAAACCCAGAGCCTCCAACTTTCAGGGTGAATGAGCTATGGCCTGGCCTTATTTAAGACACAAGACTTGGGCTTCCTTGGTGGTGCAGTGGTTGAGAGTCCACCTGCCGATGTAGGGTACACGGGTTCGTGCCCCCGTCCGGGAAGATCCCACATGCTGCGGAGCGGCTGGGCCCATGAAAGGGCTTTGCTCCTCCAACCAACCAGGTGAGCGAGGGTTTTTAAGAGGCTGAAGGCGGCTTTTCTAGCCGTGGTGGAGCAATTTAAATAACAAGGGTCAGGATTAGCCCTTTATAGAATTGAGGTGGAAAAAAAATCCGCGGAGGCAGTGAAATGAGAAAGGTAGCCGAGGATTCATCCTCTTACAGTAGATCTGTTTCCCATCTTGCTAAGCACACACAGCCATAATTATATTGCCTCCCGCCGACTGTATATACACTTCCTCCCCGACATAAACACACACGCGCCTCTACAGATGAAAACTGATTTTAATATAGAAACCCCGGTATCTATAATTCATGCTCTTTAGCCTTTACATATTTATTCTGCATTTTAATTAAGGCCAAAATCTGGATACTTTAGATGGATGGTTTCTTTTTTCTTCTATGCATAGCTTATAGGCAAATTACCTGGCAGAAACCCAGATGTTAAGCAAACACAAAAGAGCCTGCGACTAGTAAGCTATTGTCTGGACACAACTGGCTCCGGAGAGCTTGGAAAGCTCTCTCCTTTCAAAGGTACCCATCTCAGGACTGGCAGGACTCATCCCCCCTGCAGTCGTTACAAAACGAGAAGATAAAACACCAAAGTTTGGGGATTACCAGCACAGCACAGCTCTGCACAGGAAAGGAGCAGTGGGTCATATCTGCTGACATCTGAGTGGGGAGGGTATGAGGGGTCAGGGAGATGAAAGTGGGCTTGGGAAGACCCTGAAATGGGCCAGGAATTCTTTGTCAGAGCCTAGAACTGAAGTTCCTCAAATGGTTGCTGGAACGATCCAGCCGACACAAAGACTAGATCTAAAATTAGAACAGCCAGAAGGTCACACTTGACGTTTGGTTGGAAAAGCCAGACTTTTTGATGAAATGTTGATGCTCTGAAACCCTAGGAAGTCTTCTCATGAATAATATATCAAGGAAGGTGATCTTTAAAATGTGAAATTCTGGGCTTCCCTGGTGGCGCAGTGGTTGAGAGTCCGCCTGCTGATGCAGGGGACACGGGTTCGTTCCCCGGTCCGGGAAGATCCCACATGCCGTGGAGCGGCTGGGCCCGTGAGCCATGGCTGCTGAGCCTGCGCGTCCGGAGCCTGTGCTTCACAACGGAAGAGGCCACAACAGTGAGAGGCCCGCATACCACAAAAAAAAAAAAAAAATGTGAAATTCTACCTAAGCCTTGTCCAAGTAGGCATATCTGGGTGTTCTTTTTTAATTTCTAAAGCAGGCCAAATCTGGACTGATGCCTGTCTTATAAATAAAGTTTTATTGGAACACAGCTATGCTCCCCTGTTTACACATTCTCTGTGGCTGCGTTCACTTTGGGACATCAGATTGGAACACTGGGGACACAGACCACCTGACCCCCCCAAAAAAAAGCCTAAAATATTTACTCTCTGACCCTTCATGGGAAACATTTGCTGACCCCTGCTTCCAAGAGATGCTCCTATCTCATCTGCCTTCTATTTTCTCCCCTCAGGAAAAGAAGGGAGAAACAAATCTGAGACATTTGAAATTCCCAAATTCTCACTGTTGTACTGTTTCTTCTAGTCTTTACAGAAGCAATGAAAAAACTGCAGAAAATTCTCCCCAAGCATCTTCTCTTCAGGTAAAACAGCCCATATTAATTTGTCAGGCTTCCTAATAATATCCTGCTAAACACTTCTAGACTGGCTAACAGTGATGAAAACAACGCGGTCAGCACCACGGACAGGGTCTACCATCCAAGGAGCACCTAAGGGCCAAGCACTGGGCTACAGCTTCAGCCCCGTTATCTCAGTTTTAATATTCACCCCACTACGGAGTAGATTCTGCTAGAATACCAATTTGACACTGTTGATAAGGGACAGCGGAGGTTCTGAAAACCAAATCTGTCTGGTTCCAAATCCTGTCTTCTTAACTACTCTACCTCCTAGGATGTCTGTGCTCTGGGCCCACGTTTGCTGCTGATGGTAACACCTGACACATCCACGTATCCACCAGGCACTGTTCTTTTAACCCTGAAAACAGACCCATAATGAACAAGGTAATACGATCACACCCATTTTGCAGACCAGGAAACCAAGGCTTAGGAAGGTGAAACGATGTGTCTGAGGTTATCCAGCTCGTGAGAGGTGGTGCTGGGGAGCTGGTTCCAGAGCAGACTGCTAGATGCTTTGTCTCCCAAGGTCTTGGCTTTCCACATACGGGCTGTAACTTTCCAGAGCTTGATGAGCTAAGATGAGTAAACAGTAACTCTGGAGATGTAGCAAAAGACTGATTTGCTCAACAAGTAATGTTTGTGGGCCACAAAGCACAGACAGAGCTTCCCAGCAGTCCCTGCGGACACAGAAACTCTGCCTCTTGGCCCCGTCGTAACAAACATTCAATTCAACACAGATGGACGTATTGTGAACAGCTCTACAATGACGTGTGCTTCTCTCTTTCATCTTGTAAGGACTTTCGTAAGTCCTCGGGGTTCTCAGATCTCCAGTTACAATGCACACTAAATAAACCAGTAGATAGATAGATTATAGATAGATAGAGAGATATTGAGAAAGTGCAAAGAGGATACAGATGACACTGCTATATTAAAGTTGTTAATTGATACTTAGAAAGGACATTATTTTGGGCCACCCAGAATCCACCTGCCTGTCTTTGGGTAGAGTATCCTGATTCCTTTTACAGGAGTCACCTTGTCCCTACTGATCAGTCTGATTGAAATGAACCTGGAATGTGCTCTGCCCTCTCCTGGCCGAGAACAGGCCACACCCCAAGTCAGCTTTCTCAGAGCTGGCCTGGGAAACTCCAAAAGGGGGAGTCTTCCCACCCAGGACTCCTCGTGGACCCTGGTAGCAAGACTCTTCAATGGCCAAGTTCCAGTACCTGCCAAGCCTGGCTCCAGCCTCCCCTCCATCTTGCATAAGTTAAGAAAACTTATGCACTTATGCTTGTAACCAACCAAAACGAACTTCACAACGCCAGGAGCACCATTCTTGAAAAACGAATTGCCTTCAACCAGTGTTATTTCAGTCTCACTTGGGGTCTCCTTCTAAGAATATTTTTAAACAAATTTTGTTTCTACTTGCCCTTTAAAAAAAAAAATCTAGATAGGCATTTTAAGATGCCAGATAGGGTAGAAATTGACCAAATATAGACAGACCTACAAAGAGAAATTTTTAAAACTATACTTTATTAATACTTGTTTTAAAGGGTAATATCTGCACACATTATTCTGATCCTGTCATCAAATTTGTTCACTCTCCTCCCTGGCATTGACTCTCTAAAACTTTGATAAGGGCTTCCCTGGTGGCGCAGTGGTTGAGAGTCCACCTGCCGATGCAGGGGACACGGGTTCGTGCCCCGGTCCAGGAAGATCCCACATGCCGCAGAGCGGCTGGGCCCGTGAGCCATGGCCACTGAGTCTGCGCGTCCAGAGCCTGTGCTCCGCAACGGGAGAGGCCACAAGAGTGAGAGGCCCGAGTACGGAGAAAAAAAAAAAAAAAAAAAAACTTTTATAAGCAGAGATTCTCTGAACTCAGCTGGGTCTTGACCTCAATCTATTGACAAAACAGGTGCAAATTTGCTGCAAAGCATTACTGTCTACTCCATGTTTTACTATCCTGTCACAAGTTATTTCATTAAATGCTTTGATAAACGTGATCCACGATGTTTACAGAATTTCTTTAATCTCCTACTTTCATAAATATCACAAGAAAGGAAACAGTTACTTGGCATACTTTGTTCACAGGGAACCCATGGGAACCCTACAAGCAACTGTTTTCTTCTCAATGTGCTTATAAATGCTCTGTATAAATATCTGTCCTACAATTTCGAGCCTGCAATGGTTTCTCATAATGTTCGGGATAAAATCCAAACTTCTGACCATGGCAAATGCCTCCCCCCTTCCCTGCGTTAAATGCCACTGCCTAAAGCCCTCACTTCACAGATGCTTCCTTCTTCACACCCACACCCACCCCCACC
>NW_020173687.1:6283328-6406205 GCF_003031525.2 Neophocaena asiaeorientalis asiaeorientalis | reverse complement strand
CCCGCCATCCTCCTCCTTTCTCCTTCCTGGTGCCCAAGCCGTCACCTGTCCCTCACATATGCCAAGCCTCCTCTCACCTCGGGACCTTGCACTTGCTCTTTCCTCTGTCTGGAACACACCTCTAATCTCCAGGACTGGTTCCTGCTCACCATTCAGGTCTCACCTGAAATGTCACCACTTTAAAAAGCCTTTTACAGATCACTTAACCTACAGTATTCCCCGCTCTCTCCACCACCGGGTTGTGTTTTGCTTCCCAGAAGTCACTGTGATGCAAAACACCTTACTTGTGCTTTGCTTCCGTACCTGTTGCCTCAACTACAGTGTAAGATCCATGAAAACAAGGATTTGATTATTTCTAGCAGTTAGAACCGTGTCTAGAATAGCATGCTTGTGAAAGAAAGGGAGGTTAGAACGGAGAGAGGGAAGAAGGAAGGGAGGAAAGCAGAGGGGCAGGGAAGGAGGAAAGAGCTTTACGAAGCCTCCGTGTCCCTTTGGCTGCTTATTAATTTCTGAAATCTATGTTTTCAAAAATTAGGACATCATTTGCCTCTCCCCAACCCTTCTGACCATCATAGTAATAATGATTCATCAGAGGCAGAGCTAAGATTTATGGTACCATATACAATTTTGAAGACCCTCTTTAAGGAAAAGAATACATTATGAACATAATGCCAGGTATGCAAGTGCATATGTATTTAAAATGAGAAAAGAAATCACGACACGTGATTGGAAGACACGACACGTGTCTTGGAAACTCACATCCCTTTCTTCTGAGATCTCTCTAGGTAATTTGCCAAACTGCTCAGATAGAAATGCTTCCTGACAGTGGCCTGGCCTCGGCTACATACCTGGAACACTCTGACCCCCAGCAACCCCCAGAGTTCACAGGGGTTCAGGCACGGAGAGTCCCAGAGGCTGGCGCTTCACTTGTTTTCCAGCCCACCTGCCTCACGTTTATAAAACACTACGCCCAGCTGTCTAAATGTCTTCACTCTTGTTACCTCATTTAACCCTCACAGCCACCTGATAATAAAGCCCCACTGATAACAAATCCCCATTTCGCAGATGGGGACACTGCTGCAGGAGTTTGCGGGGACCCTCACCAGTGTTTATCGATCAGCGTCCAGTGATGTATCCTCCCTTCCTAGGAGAACGTGAGCTCATTCGAAGCAGTGCAGGAGCCTCACCACCTCCCCATCTATCTTCCACTTTGATGCCATCTTAACGATAGTCTTTATTAGTCATTTACGGTCCAAGCTGCGGCTCATTTTTTTTCTCATTCCCTGACCGCACTTCTAACATCTTTATGTTTGCTTTCATTATTGCTATTTGCAGTAGTTCTTAATTCAGTGTCTTCCCGAGTTCCATTAGCATATTCTTCATTCCCTCTTGCAAATCACACAGGCAGATACAGTTAATGATGCTAAAGTGTGTCTTCACGACGGGAGTGAACCCCGAGCTGGGAGGGAAGGGCACAGTGTCTCACCGAACACAGTGGCTAGAGTCAAAAACATGGGTAACTCCCTCCCTGTGCCTGTGAAGCTGTGACAGATGGGAACCATGCCCTGCTCTGGGGATACAAATAGGCACAACCTTTCCATATATATTTGGCAATTTCTATCAAAATCACAAATGCATTTACACTTTGACTCAACAAGTCTACTTCTAGGAATTTATTTATTTACATACACATATATTTACATATACACTCACACAATTGCAAAGAAATGAATGCCAAAGGTTATTCGTTGCAGTGTTCTCTCTAGTAACAGGAAGTTATGAACAGCCTATGTGTCATCATTAGGAATCTGGTTAAATAAATGACAATCCAGCCATACAATGAAGTATTATAAAGCTAAAACAAGGAAGAAGCATCTTATACTCAAATATGAAAGGAATTATAAGATATAGATCTTGAAAGTAGTAGGTGCAGAATAGTATGTACAGTTGGATGACTTTTTATTTTACACATTTTTTTTATTTAGATGAATAAAAACATCACATGAAGAATAAACAAGAAATTGCTAACAGTGTCTACAAATTTGTTTTTGGAAGGCATGGTAATTAGGACAGGAGAAATACTTTCCACTAGCTATCTTTTTATCATTTTTTAATCTGCATGACTGGATTATCTTGTCAAATCTTAAAATTTAAAATTAAATGGGTCACCACACACCCATTAGAATGGCGACTATTAAAAAAAAAGAAAGAAAGAAAATAGCAAGTGTTGACCAGGATGTAGAGAAATTGGAACCCTGGTGCCCTGTTGGGGGAAATGTAAAATGGTACAGCCAGTGTGGAAAACAGTATGGCATTTCCTCAAAAAAGTAAAAATAGAATTACTATATGATACAGCAATACCAATATATCCAAAATATATGGATATATACCCAAAAGAATTGAAAGCAGGGTCTCACAGAGATATTTGTACACTCACGTTCATAGCAGCATTATTAACAACAGTTAAAATGTGGAAGCAACCTAGGTATCCACTGACAGATGAAAGGATAAGCAAAATGTGTTACATACATACAATGGAATATTGTTCGGTCTTAAAAGGCAAGGAAATTCTTACACCTGCTACAATATGGATGAATCTTGAGGACATCATTCTAAGTGAAATAACCCAGTCACAAAAAGACAAATATCGTATGATTCCACTTACATGAGGCACTTAGAGTAGTCAAAATCATACAAGCAGAAAGTAGAGTGGTGGCTGCCAGGGGTTGGAGGGAGGGGAGAATGAAAGTTATTACTTAATGGTTATAGTTTTAGTTTCACAAGATGAAAAGGGTTCTGGAGATGGACGGTGGTGACGGCTGCATAACTTTATGAATGGATTCAATACCACTGAACTATACACTTAAAGATGGGTAAGAGGGTAAATTTTGTTATATGTGTTTTACCACATACACACAAAAAATTGTTTTGACACCAAAAGCAAAGGCAACAAAAAGTATCAACAAATGGGACTACATCAAACTAAAAGCTTCTGCACAGGAAAAGAAACCATCAATACAATGAAAAGGTAACCTACTGAATGAGAGAAAATATCTGCAAATCATATACCTGATAACCGGGTAACAGCCAAAATACATATAAAGAATTCATGCAACTCAGTAGCAAAAAAAAAAAAAAAAAATCCAATTACAGAATGGGCAGGGAACCTGGATAGACGTTTTTCCAAAGAAGACATACAAATGGTTACAAGTACATGAAAAGATGCTCAACATCACTAATCATCAGGAAAATGTAAAGCAAAACCACAATGAGGAATCACCTCACACCTGTTAGAAGGGCTGTTATCAAAAAGACAAGAGATTAAAAGTTTTGGAGAGGACATGGAGAAAAGGAAACACTGGGGCACTGTTGGTGAGAATGTAAATTGAAGCAATCGCTATGGAAAACAGCATGGAGATTCCTCAAAAAATTAAAATAGAACTACCTTAAAGAACTAAATGTAAGGCCAGACACTATCAAACTCTTAGAGGAAAACACAGGCGAAACACTCTATGACATAAATCACAGCAAGATCCTTCTTGACCCACCAACTAGAGAAATGGAAATAAAAACAAAAATCAACAAATGGGACCTAATGAAACTTCAAAGCTTTTGAACAGCAAAGGAAACCATAAACTAGAGGCCCGCGTACCAAAAAAAAAAAAAAAACAAAAAAAAAAAAACAAACCCAGTATTTGAAAGGATTTATGCACCTCCATGTTCACTGCAGCATTATTTACAATAACCAAGTTATGGAAACAACCTAAGTGCCCATTGACAAACAAATGGAGAAAGAAAGTGTGGTACACATATACCACAGCATATTATTCAGCCATGAAAGAGAAGAAAATCTTGCCATTTACCACAACATGGAAGAACCCTGAAGGCATTATGCTAACTGACATAAGTCAGACAGAGAAAGACAAATATTGTACAACCTCACTTATATGTGGAATCCAAAGGAGAACACCAAGCTCACAGATACAGAGAACAGACTGGTGATTGCCAGAGGCGGGGGAGTCAGGTGGGGAAGAGGTAGGCAAAGGTACAAACTTCCAGTTATAAAATAAATTAGTCATGAGGATATAATGTACAGCATGGGGATTACAGTTAATAACACGGTGCTGCATATCTGAAAGGTGCTAAGAAAGTAGATCTTAAAAGCTCTCAGCACAAGAAAGGAAATTCTGTAACTGTGTGTGGTGATGGATGCTAACTAGACTTGTGGTAATCGTTTCACAATGTACACAAATATCCAATCACTATATTGTACATCTAAAACTAATATAATCTTATATGTCAATTATACTTCAATTTAAAAAAAAGAACTGATCTGAAACCTGTAACTTAAAATGAAAAAAGACACTAAAACATCTAGAAAAGAGAAGTTGGGCTTAAACACGTCTCTGAAATATAGAAATGACTGAACTTTATAATATTCTTAAAAGAGTGTAGCTTAATACTTTTCAAATGTATGTTATAGAATAAATAAATGTTATCAAAGTGTTTTCAGAGGTAAAGCAAACTTGTTTTAAGGACTAGATAGTACTCATTAGAATTACTCTACAGAGTCCCATTAACATCTAAAAAATTTTTAGATAATGTCATCATTTGAGAATTGATATGGTATCAGAGAATTATAAAATTCTTTTCATCATGCCAAAATTTATCAAAGCTACAAAGGGGGAGCTGGTCAGTTATAAATTGGTGAATTTAATGTCTTTAACAAGAAATCTATTGAGAGAGATGGTGGCACTATTTTCTGCCTAGAATCCTTTACCCCCTTCCCCCCACCCCTTCCCTGGCAATATCTTTCTCTTACTCTGATAAGCTGCCATCATCTGGTAGACACAGCTCAATCACAGGTCCACCTCCCGCTCACAGGTTGGTGGTGTGACTCGGGCTGGCCAATAAGAGCCCTCTGACTTTGAACACAGTGATTGGCCCATGGTAGGGCACATGACCCAAACGGAGCCAATCAGCATCCTTATTCCAGGAAAGAAAAGGGAAGGCTCTCATTCCTGATGAGATTGTGAGCACTGAAGATACTTTAGCCTGGAGCTGCCAATGACCTCCTCTGTTGCCACACAGAATAAGGAAGGTGAAGACAATTGAGGGTGAAGCCAATTCAGAGAAACGCAGAGCCAAAAGATGGAGAGAATTGGGGTCCCCACAGCAGTTTGAACTTATGGATCCAGCTATATCTGAAGTCAGGAACCAATCCCTGGCCTTTCCGATTATTTGAGCCAATAAATTCCCCATGTTGCTGGGGTCACTTTGAACTAGCATCTGTCACTTGCAAGCAAAGGAGTACTGACTAATACGCACTTGATTATCAGCAACACTGCACCGTTTGTCTAGTGATAAGGATGGTCCATGCTGATCCCCTTACCAGCTTCTCCTGGGTCCTTCTTATGATTAAGCACTGACCATATCAACAGTTGCTACAACCTTGCTCTCATTAGTTTCCCGCTCTTACCTACTGAGTTAATGCCACGAATCAATCAATACTTCAAAGGCATTGTTCTGAGGATAACAAGTGCTGTCAATAACAACAGATCTCCTTCAACGGCGATGTCCTAGCAGTGAAGATAAGGCGCAAGAGTGGGCAACAAAGTCGCCACAACCTTGGGCTATGATGTCATTTATTCCTACCTGATTCAGCCTAAGCCCTACTCACTTCAAGACCTGAGTCACAGCAAACAGTTTAAGAGGATGAATGACTCAAAGCAACATACCACTCAGAATTCCTTCCAACTTAGGAAGCTAGCAAAGCGAGGAGGGTTTTGGCATCAGACAGAACCCGAATTCATAATCTCACTCTGCCGTGTGCTAGCTGTGTGTCTTTGGGCTAGCCACCTAGGCTCTCTGCACCTCAGTTCCAACCTGTAAAATGAGGACGGTCATTGTTCCTAAATCAAGGGATCGTTGTAAGGACCCAGGAAGGTACCACAGGGGAGGAACCTGGAACAAGTCCAGACACGGAGAAAGTGCTCAATAAAGGTCAGCATTCATTTTTTAATTTTTTTTTTTTTTTTTTTTTGGCCACGCCACACGGCTTGCAGGATCCTAGTTCCCCGACCAGGGATTGAACCCGGGCCCCCCGCAGTGGAAGTGTGGAGTCCTAGCCACTGGACTCCAGGGAATTCCCAACGTTAGCATTCAATATCATTTATTCATTCAATAATACTGAATGATCTCTCAGCAGCAAAGCCCGGTGACAGATGAAGCGGAGAATATCAAGTTTCAGACATGGGTCCTGACTTCGAATAACTTACTGTCTATTAATAAGAGAGCTAGGACTACTATTTATGTAGCTATTAATAAAAAAATAATAATACACTTCTTGTACTAGGCCCTGGCAATTCAGTGATCAATAAGACAATGGTCTTTGCCTTCCTGGAGGGTACATTTTACTGGAGGAGACCGACAATAAATAAATTGGTATTTAACTTAAAGTTCTGATAAAGACTACAGAGGAGAGTCCCCAGCCTTAGGAGAGCAATAACAGGGAGTTTGAGGTGGGGTGTCTTGATGTGAAAGTGATGTATCGCTCCTCCGGGTACACCAGTAAGACAATGGAAGACAGAAGCAGGAGAGGGAAAGGGCGAGGGCCAGGCAAAGGGCAACCTCCTGCAAGGTCACAAAGTGGGCAGCTTCAGCCTGACCCCGCAGGGGCCACAGGAGTGCAAGTTATGGCTCAGAGTTGTCTCAACCTGAGGCCAGCGAGCCAGGGTTTCACACTCCACGCCATCAGCCCTCAGCAAAGGGCCTCGCTGGGAGACACAAACCTAGACGTTCCTGGGTCTCCTTGGCTGTGGGCAAGGTGGCTCCAGTAGCCCAAAGGAAGTCCTTCAGTGTGGAGTTGCTGGTAGAGGAGGTGGAGGGTAGGAGCCCCCGAAGCCAGGGAGGGGCCCTCAGAGCAGTTAGAGAGACCTAGGGGATGTGGGTGGAGCTCCACAGCATCCATTACACAGAGGACCTTAAGCCTGTTAGGAGGGGCCAGCTGGAAAGGCTCCCCTGAAAAAGTGCCATTATAGCCGTGCAGGAGTGGCTCAGCCAAGGGCAGGGACAGCTCGCTTTGAGATTAATTAAGGGATTGTTCAGATATAACACGTTTGTGGAAGGCAGTGAATCTGCGATCTTGTAGGATGCCATTCCATCCGGGCTCTGTCTGCAGCCCTAGCCCTTTCTGCCGGACCGGGTTGATGGCTGTCACCGGTGTCACACACCCTAACTAGCGATCAAGGGCTGTTCCCAGGAAGTGCTTGACAACCTCAGAGCTAAACGACTCAAACTTTCAGTTGCTCATCACAAATCCTCCCAAACACAGAGCACTCATTGCCCCCTGCACCCCTTTCTCCTGCAGCTCCTTGCCGTTGATCACGCTTGCCTCGTGCAGAAGTTCTGAAAGACCTCAACTTTCCCCGCCAAGCACGTTCCTAGGCCTACTGAAAAAAATGTGATCCAAGAAACAGGTTTTAAGAGAAATCAGATCTGGATCTATCTACACCAGTACTTCTCAACTGAAGAGGGCTAGGGGCCGGAGTTACTCCTGGCATTAGTGGGTGGAGGCCAGGGATGCTGCTAAACACCCTACAATGCAAAGGACAGCTCCCACAGCAAAGAATAATCTGGCCCCAAACGGCAGCTGTACTGAGGTTGAGAAACCGTGATTGAGAACAATGACCAAATGTATGACAAAGGTTGGATCTACAATCTACAACCTCCCCCTTTTTTGCCAAGATCAGTGATGTGATGTGTATAAGGCATGATTTTTTTCAGTGTCAAGAAACGGAAGCTATATTCAAACTATATTAAGGACAAAAGGTTTAGTACTCAATAACTGATTGGTACAGGCATGGCTGATCTGGGGATTCTAATGATGTCATCAGGAATCAGTCTTTCTCTCCCCCCACCCTCTCTCTTTCTTTCTTTCTTTCTCTCTCTCTCTCTCTCTCTCTCTCTCTCTCTCTGCCCTCCCCGATTCTCTCTCTCTCCTCCTCTCTCCCTCTGTTCCTTTTTCCTCCCTTTTAGCCTTATATCAAGTAGCCTCTCTATGTGAGAGCTCTAAGGAGTACAGACTTAACGTCTAGCAAAACTGACAACCCCCAGAGGCAGGTGAGCTTCTCTTTTCCAATACTGTAATTACATCATGATCTAGGACTTGGCTTGATTTCCTAACTGGAGCGACTCAACCATCCCTGAACTAATGGGGATACAGAATTCTCAAAGGTCATGCCTGCATCCCATGTTCACATCTGGGGCCAGGGTAGGTAAACCCACCCAGAACCATATACTGAGATGGGTTCTCCAGGGAAATATGGTGTTTTGTGTGTGACTGTGCATTCAATCCTCACATCGACCCTGGAACAAAGATGGTGTATTATACCCACTGTACAGACACAGAATCCCATTCAGAAGGCCACATGGCGGAGTGGTTGGGCTTGGCAGTGGCAGGAGCCAAAGAGCCACGGTTCAGTTCCCAGCTCGACAACTGACACAGGGCGATCACTTACAACACCTTCTGTGTTTTGGTTTTCCTGTCTGCATAGGGAAATGGTTTGCTGTGGGAACTAAATGAGTTAATATATATCAAGGGTATTGATCAAGGGTATTGATCAGTCATGCCTGGGACAGACTAAGCACTTAATAAATGTCATCCATCATTTTTGAGAACTAACCCAAGCTACTCATTTTTACAAAAGGAGAAACTGAGGCCTGGAAAGGAATTTTCTCTTCTGACGTGAGGAATGCGGGACAAAAGAGCCCACCTGCCCTGGCCTTGGTGCTCCTTTCACTACACCGTGGACCCATCTGAAAACTTCATTCCCCTCTAAACTTCATCAGCTCCAACAGTTGGAAATACACCCCAGAACCCAGCAACAGTTGATTTTATAAAATTTCCATCCACTAGGCGATGCCAGCCTCCCCAAATGAAAAGCCTTCCCAGCCACCACGGGGATTCAGAACCTAACCTTCCTCCGTTGGGGTGCTCACCCTACTTTCATGCCTGCAGAGGGTGAGGAGGCCGGTTTTGAGGTTCACCCACACACTGCTCTGGCTTTCCCGGTAGCTTCCCTGACTCCTTCTCGGGGTCCCTGGAAATCCATCAGCTTCATGATATGTATTACCTGCTCCTTCCATCTGTGCGTTAGCTACAGAAAGAGAAGCTGTGCGCTCCTTACAGACAGCATGCGAGGCAAAGAGAAGAAAAGGTTACGGCTGTGTTTCCTTAGCGTTGTTTTCCTGGCTGTCTCACAATCAGTGCTCCATAGCAACTCGATAGCGTATTATTAACCAAAGAGCTTTTTCAGATAAACACCAGCTACTATAATGACACAGGGCCTAGGTGGAGAGGCAAAGATACATGCTAATTTTAAAATTAAATTGCTCTCTCCCTGCATGTCTAAGAGAATGGAACAAGGATAAGAGGAGGAAGTGACAGGCAGTTAGGATGGAAAAGTCCATCACGTGGGAGGATTCCTGTGGAGCTTAGGGAAAGGCAGCTGAGATCGTGGAGAGAATTAACACTCGCTGAGCGTTTACCACATGCCAGACACGATGCATTATTT
This sequence comes from Neophocaena asiaeorientalis asiaeorientalis, assembly GCF_003031525.2. Lineage (NCBI taxonomy): Eukaryota > Metazoa > Chordata > Mammalia > Artiodactyla > Phocoenidae > Neophocaena > Neophocaena asiaeorientalis. The sequence goes on along the minus strand of NW_020173687.1, from coordinate 6,396,630 downwards.
CATTCAGTGCCCATAATGACCCTATGTAAACAGAGATGTCTCCAGGATCCTCACTTTACAGATGGGCAAACTGAGGCTGAGAGAGGCCAAGTAACTGGGATAAAATCACGTTGGGTGTGAAGGGAAAGGCCAGGATTTGAAAGTAGGCAGGCTGGCTCTGAATCCCATGAACTTGGGCATTTTGCTAAATGGACCTGGGCATAGGAACATGGCATTTCCAGATCTGAAGGTACCTTTCGATTTAATCAGTTATTTGTCTAACGAATATTTACTAGCTGCCAGTCGTTAGCCACTGTGAGGTGGGGACCACCAAACCTTCTCTTGCTTCCTTGAAAAATAGGCTTATACATACCGTGGCAGAGGGAAACCAGGCTGGTTCTGAAGGAAAGACTGATACAGGACATCCGCTGGGGGGTCCAGCGTTTCCCTTTCTGGTGGCTAAGACCAAATCAACCACAGAACGGTTCAGTGGTTAAGCCACTGAGAGACCTCGGTTTAAATCCCAGTTGTACCTCCCACAAGCTAGGTGCCACTGCAGGAACGTAACACAATCTCGCCAAACATTTTTCCTCTTAGTATAAAATAGAGAAAATAATCATGTCTACTACTTGGGGTTCTCGTAAGGATTAAACAAAGATCTTTTTTTTTTTTTTTTTTTTTTTGCGGTACGCGGGCCTCTCACTGTTGTGGCCTCTCCCGTTGCGGAGCACAGGCTCAGCGGCCATGGCTCACGGGCCCAGCCGCTCCACGGCACGTGGGATCTTCCCGGAACTGGGGCACGAACCCGCGTCCCCTGCAGCGGCAGGCAGACTCTCAACCACAGCGCCACCAGGGAAGCCCCTAAACAAAGATCTTTATCATTCAGCTGAAGTTCCGAGTTTGCCTGCAGGGGTGAGGCTGTGGGCTGCTCCCCTGCTGCTCGCTACTGTCACTCATCGTTCTTCTCATCACACAAGTGTTCCTGGCCTCAAGAATCCCTGTGGCCACCCACGGATTGTGCCCTCTGGTGGACCCAAAAACCATCTGCACTGACTGCTCCAGACGGAAGGCTTGAGTAAAGCATGCTGAAGCTCTGTGCACAGTGCCAGCATGTAGCAAGCGTAAGTTGACATTATTTTCAGCATGAAAAATCCCAACTGATTTCCTTCTTAGGAGCTTGAGTAAGCTGTGGGTAACAGAGGCATACTGACTTTCTCCTTACTAAAAACTCCTCCCCCTGATGGGCTGAGATCACCTGTGGTCAAGTCACTTCTGAGTGTCCCGATTCTCCATTAAATACAGTAATTAGTGCGAAGCCTGCCTTGGGCAATAGCCAACACGCTTAGCACTGCCCAATGCCAAGCCTTGGGTTAAGCGCGCCATAAACACAAGCCCATAGAGCCTTCGGCGCATCACCATGAAGCAGATACAGTTACTATTCCCACTTCACATGTGACAACACTGCAGCTCAGAAAGAGCCATCCTTTGTCCCCACCTCCCTCCCTGCAGGCAACAGAACTGGGCTTCAAACCCAAGTCTGCTGGCCACAAAGCCCAAGATCACAGGCCTTCTGCTGCGGTCAGAGTCTGTCTGCAGGAGTGAAGGCCCAAGACTGTGTGTCCTTGGCCGATGCCCTCCACTGGCCTTCACAAAGACGGGAACTCACCCCCAAGAATCCCTGAGGCCAGACCAAAAGCCCCCTAGCAATTGTCGGCACCCTCTAGGTTTCCAAAAGCAGCTACACCCCCAGCTCGAGAGGCGCGCCTCAAACATGTCACCACCTACGATGATTAGCATAACTTGCCCTTTGTTGTAACCCAGAGCCGACACTTTCCTATCTAATTGCTGTCTTAGACATTAGACAATCTGTGAGTTGGAAAGGAAAGAACCCAACCCAATCCTGGGTTAAGAGAAAAAACAAAATCCCATAAATATGTTGACACATATAACTGGAAAGTTCAGGGGCAAAGGCTAATTCCGGCGAGAAGGATCCAGGTCCTCAAATGGTTCAGTGACATCTACTCCTTGACCCCGCCTTCCTAGATGCCAGCTTTATTCTCGGGTATGCTTTTCCTTCCCAATGGCCAAAATGGCACCAAGAGATGCAGGCAGACACCCCAGCAGCTTACCAATCCCAGGTGGAACTAAACTTTTCATGCTCTGTAGTTTCAGCAGAGATCTCAGACTGTGCTTCACTGGTCCATTGGTGGTGGTGGGGGGGATGGGGGCGGGTGTCACATGCTAACATGCTAACTCCTGCACCAGTGACTTCCTGAGACGAGGAAGTGCAGTCATTTGATTGGACAGACCTGGGTCACGTGAGCAACCCTGGAGCCTGAGGATGGGAAAGCCCCACCCAAGACAGAGTGGGAGGTACAGTTCCCCAAGCGGAAATCAAGGAACCGCTAGCACCAAGAGAAGCAGCGTGAAATGCCAGGCCAACAAGAGCCTCAGATACCCACTATGCACCTCTCTTTTCGCTGCTCTCCCCATCCAAAGGCGCATCGTGTCTGATGCCCTTTCCTCTGACCCAGTTTTCCTGACCTCGTTCCGTGGCTTGAGAAGGAGCACGATACAGTGTGGGAAGCTGTATGACTCTGAGGACGGCTCAGGAGAGGGGGGAGGACAGAGAGAGGGAAAGAGAAATGGCTTACTTCTTTTCCCAAAGTTTGGCGGCAGCCTAGAGGTCTCTGGTTGATGGATATACATTAAAGAATCTTTTCATGAGGGCTGTTTTATGTGAGAGTCATTTAAGCAAGGAGGCACTTGGCTTCTCCTTCTAAATGAAAATTTTCAATTAGTCTTAAGAAGTTAATTACACCATCCTTTAATAACCACACTTGTGATTCTGCAGATCCTCTATTAATTGATTCCACCGTCTGCCCCCAAACCAAGAGTCAGCAAACAGGTAGAAAAAAGACCAAGAAAGAAGCAGCGGTGGGGGGAAAAAAAAGACAAAGACATGCCATGCTGTCTGCTGGGTAGGCGAGGTACAGGAAGCAAGTGCAGTAGAGTTATTGAAAATCTCCCGCACTTGGTTGGTGAGAGATTTGGGAGATTCATCCTATAGATCAAATGAGCTTTCGCAGGCTGCTTGTAGCATATACGATGCTTCAGGATGCATCTTGCTGCTGCAGCACCTCAAAGAGAAAGTAATTCCGCACAGCTTGATCCAGACAATTAAAAAAGAGCTACTGGATCCACATTCCCCTCCCCAAGGTGTTAGGGAAGATGCTACAAATAGCAGCTTTCTCTGGGGTAGAGATGGCATTAAAGCAGAAGCCAGAACCTAGGAAATGCCAATCCGGGCTTTGAAAAAAATGACTGCTTCTGGTTCAAATCCTGGCTCTGCTACGAGCTGCATGGCCCCGGGTAAAACCTCTTTGACTCAGTTTCCCCACCTATTAAATGGAGAAAATAAGCATCATCTACATTGTAGGGATCTTTTGACAATTAAATGGGCTAATCATGCATATAAACTGTTGGGCACTGCTTCTTGAACGTGGTAAGGAATTAATAAATACTTATCGTATTGGTCAGCTGTTACCCTAATAATGTTGCATAAAAAACCAGGGGCATCCTTCCAAAACTCCGGGGCATCCAACGATAAGCATTTATTTCCTGCACACACACCCACAGGGGAGCTGGAATTCAGCTGGGCTTGGTTTCAGGGTGCAGGTTGGGCCCAGGTCTACTCCCCATGTCTCTCATCCTCCTTGGCCGGGTAGCTACAGAGGCACATTCTGTTCACGGAGAAATGCAATCACTTAAGGGGCAACGCTAACCTGGGAAGCACATTTCAAGACTCTGCTCACATCTGCTAACTTCCCATTGGCCAAAGAAAGTCACATAGCCAAACCCAAGAGCAGAGGAATGTACTCCACCCATGGAGGTGGAAAGGAAGAAATTATATTTCCCAAATAATTATCTGACATAGCATAATCATCTTATTTATATGTGATGAGCACACAAATTATTGTAAAGCAAGCTAAGATATGATGAGTGTGAAATGCGTATTTATTATGGACTAAACTGTGTTCCCCCAAAATTCATTATGTTGAGGCCCTAACCCCCAATGTAACTGTTTTTGGAGATAGGGCCTTTAAAGAGGTGATTATGGGGACTTCCCTGGTGGTCCACTGGGTAAGACTCCACGCTCCCAATGCAGGGGGCCCGGGTTCGATCCCTGGTTGGGGAACTAGATCCCACATGCATGCCGCAACTAAGAGTCTGCATGCTGCAACAAGAGTCCACATGCCGCAACTACAGATCCCGTGTGCCGCAACTAAACATGCCGCAACGAAGCTCCCTCGTGCTGCAACCAAGACCCGACGCAGCCAAAATAATTTTTTTTAAAAGACGTGATTACGGTTAAGTAAGGGCATAAGACTAGGGCCCTAATCCAACAGAACTGGTGTCATTATAAGAAGAGGAAGAGAAATCAGGGGGGTGTGTACATACAGAGAAAAAGACCATGTGAGGACACAGCAAGAAGGCGGCCGTCTGCAAGCTAAGGAGAGGCCTCAGGAGAAACCAAGCCTGCCGATGCCTTGATCTTGGAATCCCAGCCTCCAAAACTGTGAGGAAATACATTTCTATTGTTTAATCCACCCAGCCTATGGTATTTTGTTATAGGAGCTGCAGTAGACTAGTAGAGCGGTACAGAAAATAAATGCTAAAGGAGGAAGAGATTGCTTACAGAGAGAAGAAACCAAATTTCACGGAGAAGACACTTTCTGGCTATAAGACAGGTGGTGATTCAATAGGAGAAGATGGAAGAGAGTTGGGGGGATGACATCCCAGGCGCAAGAGGTGGCCTGAGCCAGAGTTCTGAAGAGGGACAGAAGGACAACAGTTAGCACTTCACTGAACACGGTTGCAGGCACTGCGTTAGGCTCTTCACATACAGGCACTTGTTCAATCCTCAGAACAACCCTAAGAAAAGGATGCTAGTAGTATCCTACATTTTAAGGAAGAAGAATCAGTTTTGCAAAGATAAAGGTTAACATCGAAGGACATCATGCAACAGAAGTAAAATATATCAGCAATTTCTACTCATTGGTGGCCTTTAGCTGAGGTCTAGAAAACAAACCCATGGCCTGAGGATGACAAAGCAAAGTTCTCGTAAGAAATATCAGGAGGAAAGCAAATGTCTCCCCAAGGCAGGAAGAATTGCAGATTAGGAAGGTGAAAAACAGACAGGAGAGAGGCAGGCTCCATTCAATATAACAAAAATGGCAGGTAAGAGTTATCAGGAACATAGCATGCGTCAGGCACTGTTCAAAGCATTGCATAATGTTTACCATTTAATAATCAATTGACTTAATCTGCACGGTAAACCTATGAGGTAGGTACTAAGTGTTCCCATTCTGCAGATGAGAAAACTGAGCCACACCATGCTGCTAGTGAACAGCAGAGGCGAGGACTGGAAACCAGGCTATCTGAATGCAGAGTTCATGACCCCAACTCATGCATGTTCTCCTACCTCTTGCTCTGCTGTAATGTCTTTCAGGAAGGAATTTTTTTGCTAAAGAACTGCTTTGATTCTGCCTCTTCTTTATTTACAAAGCAGCAGTGGTCCCCACTGCCCTCAGGACAAAGTCCAAAATCATGACCTCAGCGTTCAAGGTCATTGTTCAACCTGTCCTCATTTGCCACTTACAACTTTGATTTCAAAGTGATCTGCTCACCCATATGCAAGCAAGCGCCCCAAAATCGTTCCCTACCCGCATACAGGATTGGCCTCTCCTCGTTGTCAAGTCCACTCACTCATAACTGTGATGAACGACCAAGGTGGGCTTCAGGGCCAGCCCACCAGGAGTTCCACAACCAGGTCCCGGCTCCAAAGCCATCCAGAGCCGGCTGGCACAGGGCGCCACCTGGTGGCAGGAGCCTGCTCTGGACAAAACAACGCGGGAGGAATCTGGGGTTTGGGGCCCAGTTGTTCTGACAAGAATTAGGAATCTCGCTGTGAGCTGGCACCCACTTCACCAGCCTGATGCAGGAAAACAGAGCCAGGAGAAGTCCAGTGGCCCTGGGGCCCTCCCTCTGCCTCCCCGCTTCCCGGAATGGGGTAGCTTGAGATGGGGTCACCTGCCTTTTCCACAGACGAGCTGTGCCCCTCCACCTTTCCCCCCTTCCTTAAAAAAGTTAAACCCTTTAGCTCAACCCCACTTGACAACTGAATAGAAGAAAAGAGAGTCAATCAGCAGTTGGGTTATATCAACATTCATTTCCTCAAGGTTCTGCTGTACTATATTATTTGAAATTTTATAATGATCATGGATCTTTCTTATAATCAGAATAAAACAGCAATTATCATTTTGAAAGTTAAGAAGGAAGGAAACTACACCGTGTTTCTTTTCTGCTTTTACAGGAATGAGTATGGGTGGGTGGGAGATTTTTTAAAACTACATCTTCCATCAGAGTAAATTCACTTACAGTTTTTCCTGAACAGCAATCCATGAGCTAATACATGTTTTGAGCTCTAGTCATCCCTTTTTCCACCTCTGCTTTCTTTTACAAATATTATATTTCCTTGATTTCTCAGGTGGCTAGAGAACTTAACCCTCAACATCCCCATACTAAATAAGCGACCTTAATAAATCGACCTCACACGATACTCCCACCAGAATAGCTAAGATAGACAAGACAGAAATACCAAGGGTTGGTGAGGATTCAAAACACCTGAAACTCTCAAACACGATGTGTCGGTGGATACAAACCACTCTGGAAAACTGTCTTTGGCAGTATCCACAGCTGAGCACAGGCCACCTGAGGTCCCAGGAATTCCACATATGTTCCTCAAAAGATGTGCCCTAGAATGTTCACTGCAGTATTATTCACAATAGCCAAAAACTAAAAACTTCCCGAATGCTCATCAGTAATAGAATAAATCACTGCATGTTCACACAATGGAATATTATAATGCAATGAAAAATATTACAAGTATACTCAATATGAATCAATCTCACAGATAAAATATTGAGAGACAGAGAAGCCAGACTCACAGAAGTGCATACTGTTTGAGTCCATTAACTTAATGTATTGATCTCTGGATACAGCAGTCAGGGTGGTGGTTACTTTGGGGGGGTGGGAACAGAGGAGGAAGGATCCAGAGTTTTTGGGGTGGCTGGTCACCTTCCATTTCCTGATATTGGTGCCCCTTACATGGGCGTGTTCAGCATGTGAAAATCTAAGCTGTACACTTATGATTTGGGCGCTCTCATTTGTATATTACAGTCCAAAAAGTTTTTAAAAATAGATATAACTCCTATGAAGGATTAGGCTTTAATCAGTATAATTCACTCAGGGCTTTTTTCTCCAATTAATAGTAAAGGAGCAAAAGCAAAGCCCCTGCAGGTTGAAAACAGCTTACAGATGAAAAGAGAGAAATCAGATTGCCTGTCATATCCACAATCTTACCAAAAACCAGATGCATATTTTATCACCAACAGGTTTCTCAGCAAGAGGAAATATTTCATCCTCCAAAAGGCCAAAGAGTCTTAATCTCTGTGCAGGTCTGTCCTACGGTCTTTAAAGGTGACTGGTGGTCATTCCTCTGCCTGCCTTTATTTTAAGTGAAAGACATTTTCTGGAGACTTAAAAGGACCAACAGAGGGGCATACTGCCATTCGACCTGATTTTGATATAAGTTTAATCCAAAAAAAAAAACATTTATGTACAGGTTGGATTGCTTATAGAACGCGTTTGTCTCTCCAGCGCTGTATGCCCGAGCAGGTAGAAGGAAGCCCAAGTGGGCTTCTATAAATCTTAACCACACACTTCCTCCCTGCTACCCAGGATGGCTCTCAAGTCTCCAAACAGGTGGACAGCGACACCTAGTGGAAGCAATGGAGAACAAGCTACCTTTGGTAACTGCCACTAATAAAAATCCTGTGCATGCGTTTACTTTAAATGACGTAATAGGTAAGTTTTTAAAAGAAACAAATGACAGTCACCCACTTAAAAACAGGTAAAGAATTAAGGAAGGAAATGAAAGAATACCATTTTCAAACGGTAAATAAATATATATTAAAATATGCTAAATATGACTAGAAAAGGAAATTAAAACACCAATGAAATACCATTTTCACACAGCTGATTGGAAAAATTACTGAAGTTTAATAATCTCAAGAGCTAATGAGAGTGAAGGGTGATCGGGTCCTCCCAGGACTCTCACGGTGCGGGGGGAACAGTAAATTGGTTCTGTATTTAAGAGGGCAATTTGACGTTCTTTTTCAAAATATTAAATGCACATAACCAACAGTTCTAATTTTCAGACTTAAGCCTAGACAATCATTTTCATTTCTGCACAAGAACATGAGTACAATCTAGGACATATCGTTGTTCCAGAAAGCAAGAAAACGTTCAATGAGTAATGGGTTCATGTCCAAAGGAAGGGGTGCCCAAAGGCCAAAGTTGAGACAAGTGGGGCATGAAAAAGAATAATGGCTGTAATTGATTGAAACAGAGCAAATATGTAAAAATCCATGAATCCATACTGATACATAAAAGGGTGCCAACAAAACAAAACAAACTTATCTGCCATCATTGGGGAGAACTATAATACCATCTCCTTACTCTAAAAATTGGTAATTAATGGGAAAGAATTAAGCATTTGGCCTACACTTCCAGTAGGAACTAAAATCCTATAACCCCAGTAAAGGAAAGAAATCTCTTTTTTACAGAAGAATGTCAGTTCATCAATGTAGAATATATGGTAGAATTTGCAAATGAAATTTGATTGAGACAAGGACCAGCAATAAGGGCAAATGACGGGGAGCTGGACATTTGCCTGGTGCCAACATACACTTCCTCTTGAAGTACTTCAAGATTACTTTCCACTTTCAAGAGGAAATCTGTAACTGTATAATGCAAGGATGTGACTCCCTCAATCTTAAGCCAATAATCAACATTAGCAGCTCATATGGGCGGCGGCGTGGGGCGAGGAGAGCCAGATGTTATGTGTTTTCTGTCATGATGCAATGTGGAGTATACACTTGGTATCCCTACCAAATATTCTTGCCGAAAAGCTTATCCTATTCAAGCCTTTAGAAATAACTTCCAGTTTGCAGAAACTTTAGGTGATAGAGAAACAAGTCAAGCATCATCAGAAGGAAGCAATCTCAAAATCCAAAAGGTAAGCCGTTCTATAGGACACTGGTCTTATCGATGTCATTGAGACAAAGTTAAGTGGGTGGCGGATGTCACTATCCTAAATCAAAAGAGACTTTAAGGACAAGCTATAACAACCAAATGTAAAGTATAATGTAGAATTCTTGATTGGATTCTGATTTGAGACACATTTGGGAGACTAGAGGAGAAATTGCAATGGAACAAGATATCAAGGGGTTATTGTTAAGGTCGTTAGGGGTGATATGGAATTGTGCTCATGGAGGAAAACATCTTCATTTTTTAGAGAGTCACACTGAGATATTTTGGGGTAAAATGCTATGATGTCTAATTCACTTTAAATTTGGCCAAAAAATAGGTTAAGCCAATATAGCAAAATATTAACAATTATTAAACATAGGAGAAGTGAGTATAGGTATTCTTTATACCACGCTACTTTTCTGGGTTTGAAATTTATTAAAATAAAAAATAATAATAGAAAACAATAAGATGTACAAGAATGCTCAATGTGACACTGATTATCACAGCAAAAAATCAGAAGCAACCTCAATGTCTTTCAACACCAGAATGGATAAATAACCAAACTTAATAAATAGACTTTACATTGTACTCCCACCAGAATGGCTAAGATGAAAAAAACAAGACTATTTAGTACTAGTAAACAGTAAAATGACCAATTTTTCTACTCTTATGTATACTTATTTTTAAACTGTGTTTATATTTTCTTTTACTCCTCTTCATAGTCCTAGCTTTCGGCACCTTACAGATGCATATATTTACTATGCCTTTATCAGATAAGGCTATCCAGGTCAATGGTTCAAATTCTGAATTTCACAACCTGGAAACATTTCAAAACTTCACCTCCCCAAAAAAGTGGCATAAGGACTGTTGGAAATGGCACAAAACGTTATTGAAACACAAAATGTTATTTACTAACATCACCTTTTCACACAAGAAAGGACATTTTATCACAAAAAGGTACAGATGAATGGATATAATCCCAGAATGAAGCACAGTCCCTTACCCAGAATAAATTTGGATTTATGAAGAATCTCTATGTCCTCTGAACAACCAGTAAAAACTTGGCAATTGACCAAAAAAACGAAACCCTGGCGGTTCGGGCTTTTATCAAGTCACCTTGCTTAGGACATGGAGTATTAGAACGTGATGCATTGTTGGGCAGAATCCAGACTTACGGGTTCTCTCATCTGTTGGAACTGGAGGAAAACTCCATTGCCAAAAAAATTGTTAACAAACAACAATTATACATGACAACCCAAATTCCAAGCCCTCAGTGAGCTGGAATTTACTAGACAAGCTGCATCCAAAAAGTCCTATAACTCAGAGCCTAAGAACCGCCTGAAGTTTATTCAGAGTCCAAAGGCTCCTGTGTGTCACCTAGTCTGTGTGGTAGGTAGAACCCTGGGCTTTGGACCAACCTGATTTAGATTTGAACTCTACCAGCTACTGACTTGTAGCCTCTAATTTTTACTATCACGGGGGGATCAAATGGAATAATGCAGGTAAACTACTCAGCACAGTACCTCATGTAGCTCATGGGGTGAGTGACAAAAACACCTATTGTTACTGTACTTTCACTCCTGACACCGAATTTCCAAAGTTTATGATTCTTTCCCAACTGGAAAGACAGAGACCTAACCAAGAAGGAGTGCGCGGGGCCGAGCACAGGTTGGTATCACCAAGCACTAGAAAGTTCCACATAGGACCAGGTCAGGTCCCCACCTACCTGGGGGTAAGTATGGCTGCAGGTGAGGAGGGGAGACCAGCAGAGTCCGCCAGAACCCGGGAAGGAAGAAGGGCTGGGAACAAGCGCCTGGTGCCCCGCACGCGGAACGCAGACCTTCCCCTCATTGAGGCCGGAGCTTCCTCGCCCGGCAGACCCATTTCTTCCTGAGACCCCTGCCACCGAAGCTTCCGGTCTGGCTGAGACTATCAATCATGTTTCCCCGCCCACCTCTGGTGAGTGACGCAAACTACAGCCAATCAGATTCTGCTTCTCCCACCCTTGCGTCAACTGACTGGAGGACAGAAAACAGAGCCAAGGTATCGTGACCTGATGGTGTCCTGAACGCCCAGAGCTGCCTGGGTCCCCATCCTGTCCAAAGAAAAAGCCCTACAGAGTTTCCTTTTAGTTTAAGAATGTCCCATAGCCCTCCAGTACATTCCTTTTATGTGTAAGTTAAACAAGATTGATTCAATAGTACAATCAATAAATAGTATTGATTCAATACTATTCGGCCATAAAAAAAGAACGAAATAGGAGCGGCTGGGCCCGTGAGCCATGGCCGCTGGGCCTGCGTGTCCGGAGCCTGTGCTCCGCAACGGGAGAGGCCACAACAGTGAGAGGCCCGCGTACCGCCAAAAAAAATAATAATAAAATAACGCCATTTGCAGCAACTACAGATTATCATACCAAGCTGAAGCAAGTCAGAAAGAGAAAAATAAACACCATATGATATCACTTATATGTGGAATCTAAAATATGGCACGAATGAACCTACCTACAAAACAGAAACTGACTCATAGACGCAGAGAACAGACTTGTGGTTGCCAAGGGGAGGGGGAGCGGGAGGGAGAGGGATGCACGGGGAGTTTGGGGTTAGCAGATGCAAACTATTACGTTTAGAATGGATAAACCACAAGGTCCTACTGTACAGCACAGGGAACTATATTCAATATGCTGTAATAAACCGTAAAGGAAAAGAATATAAAAAAAGAATGTCTATATGTGTATGACTGAGTCACTTTGCTGTACAGCAGAAATTAACACATTTTACATCAACCACACTTCAATTTAACAAAAAAAGATCGACTTCCATTTCTTGCAACCCCCAAATTCCAAATGGCATCATTCTCTCCTCTGCCTGTGCTGCAGAGCCAGCCTCCCCACAGCCGCACCTTTCCTGCTTCTCCCAACGCGGGTGTCACATTCAGTGATTTTTTTAATGCACGCCTACAAGGTGCTGAGCCGTGTACCCAGCTGTGGGAGCAGCAGTGGACACTGCAGATGCCCACACAGTGACCAATGCAGACCATGACCACACAGTGATCCATGCCCTGGGGCGAGCAGTATTGGGGCTCCTGGAGGTGAGGGGGCCCCATTCTCCAGACTGTCCCCAACGGCTGGAATGAAAAGTTAGGATACAGCGTGTGACTGCAGAAGTGCAAATGGAGTGCTTTTTCCCATCAAGATGTTCCGGTCCTTTTTCTCAGGTTTTTTCCATTAAGAGTCCCTTAAACTACATTTTCATAGGTCTTTTCACTGCAGAGCTTACGAACTCAAATGCCTCCTGGGGCCAGATATTTTATTCATTCGACAGTAGCACTTTGTATATTAAACACACGGGACTATTCTTCCCTTCAACAAAAAAAATGCTCTCTGCCATTTGTTTTATCGAAAAACTATGCCCTCTCCTATGTTTGGTTTTCAAATGTTTGACAGAGACATGGACAGGAGAATTATATCTCTTCCCTCTTAATTCCATGAGAAAAAGAAAGGGCAAGTGTAATAGTAAATAGCAACTGACATTGGCCCTCACTGTCAAGGATCTCATAACGTGTGCTGGGATTATGGTAAACTTGAGAGCCCTGTCCTTATCCAAAGGGAAACTTCAACACCAGCTACAGCTATTTATTGTTATGCGGGAAAGTCTCTTTTCCGAGACAAACCAGGAATCCAGCTTTTTATGTAAATGTATCTGATTTTTCAGTGTTAGCAAAAATTCAAAGCTTCATTTTTTTAATGCCATGCAGTTCAAACAGACAAACATACAAGCAAACGCGAGCTACAGGCTGCCCAGGGGACGTTAGTTTGCAGCCGTTGTGGTCACAATCCTAGCCCACGCTTCGCATGTATGCAAATTAGATAAAGGTATCCTTTTCCCAGAGATATTTTATCATGATTTGCCAGGAAAGTTGTCCTAACAAATATAAAAAGCTGAGGTGTTCATGACATACATGGCACCTCCTGGAGTTGGGCAGTACACAACCTGCACACCTGGACATGGCACCCTGCTTTTGTCCTCTTTGAACTTTTCAAGATAAGCCCCTAAAATCCCACTCATGATTTTTAAAAATTGTCTTACTTTCTAATTATGTTTCTATTTATATTTGACATTGTAGTTATACCTGAAAGATGAATTGAAGAATTGATTAAATTATCCAGCTAGGACAAGTCATAGCTGAAATTAAAGGAGATTTGAGGGGGTTTGAAGCTCAAATCTCAGTCCCCTCTTCACTTTGCAGCATTGTGACTCTTAGAGGCACATCTGCCTGTGACGGGATAATCTATGCAATGTCCCCTGAATCCTCTCACATTCTGGAAATAGATGGATGTGATTGTTTACAGCTGGAATTCTCATTGTACAAAATCACCTTCTCCCAGCTATCAATTATTGTCATTATCTGTAGCTAGGCAAGTTCTTTACACTGTTTTCTGAAACTATCTCAGATCAGTAATTAGCTCCCCAGCCACAGCTCTTGGCTTTCACACTTTAATGAGGAGTATGACCATGAAGCCATTGGAATGTGAAAAATGAAAGTGATTCCCTGTCATCCTTCTATGATACAACAGACTCATTTCCTCTCTTCCACTGATACAGGATCAACAAAAACTTTTTCCATTTTTTTGTAGGATCCCTTTAGAGGCCAACCTACTTAGTCTAAATGGCTACAGGTCACACCTTGAGGCAGAAAGTGCATCGCAGAAATGAAGTTGGTGTTTTCCCTCTGGCAAAATCCCTTCTTAATTAAGAAGCACACCTGCATCATTTAAACACATTTGAGCCTGGGTCCCGCCAAGTGTGCAGCCGACTGTCTCCACTAATTGCCCAAATTCACCAGCACCCCCAGCTCATTAACAGTGAAAAAGCTGTCCTCTCCCTGGATTCCTCACAAACAATTCCCAGAGATTCAAAGAAATAACCGGGCCGGAAGGTGGCACCAAATTCTCTCTCATCTTGACGCCGGGCACACAAGAAAGCTCAGCTCCCGGAGGAAAGGGGATTTTATAGACTGGGAGAGTACCTGGAGGTGAAGGGTTTGCTTTTTGGCCAGACATTAAATTAATCTCCGAACAAACGTGTTTTTCCTTCATACAGAAGAGACTCCATTACGCATATTTCAACATTTAAGAGGACTCCCAAAGTTCAAAAGAAAACTCAAGTATTTGAAGCTGCTCTCAGTGAAAGACATTGATGCCTCTCAAAAGACCTTTCCGTACACTGGAGGTGAGCTTTCCAGTCTGGTCTACAAGGCACAGAGGAGATGGGAATATGGTGATTGGCAGAGGGAAGGCAGCTGGCTGATAAGTCAGGCCACCAAATGGCCCTTTGGGACACCAAACATCAAGATGATGCCAGCACTGGTCAGGGAGTCAGGGGACTGAGGTTTGAGGAATGGCTCTCCCACAGGTCATCCCAGAACCTCCGACTATTCGCTCCACAGAAGTCTGCGCTGGAGCGGCGGTGATACCCAGCAAGGAAGCGGGTGCACGCCGTAGGGAACAGTGCTAACGAGGTCAGCCTCCAGCATCTTGCTCCTTGGGTTCAAATCCCACCTCTGACTGTGGACAAGTCACTTCACCTTTTGGAGACTCCGTCACCTCTTCTGCAACCTCACGGGGTTGTCGTGTCCAGCCTGGGAGTGGGGTTTTCAGGAAATTATCCAAACAGCTCACCCCAAGTCCTCTGGAGTGTGGGGATCTGAGACTGGCCTGAACCGTCTCTGTCTGCATATGGGCGGGAGGCAGAGGGCAGGAGAAGTAGCTGCACCCCTACTGCCGGGGTGACAGGGTGGGTACTTCCCAAGAGCCACGGAGGCCCCTCTGGAGGACCTGGAACCCTCTAGAAGGATCCCTGTCAATGGCAAGGCCTGCACAGCAAGGAGACATGGCCAGAAGAGGCTGTGGTCCATACCCCCCAGAGCAGGAACTAAGGCAAGGGGTTCGCCAGCAGTGAGTCTGCGTGGGCCATCCTTGTCGGGGGACTCTGCGGGGCATGCAAGTAACCAAAGAACCCTCAAATGTACCCCCGAAGAAAGAAAGAGTTCTGGATGTAGGCGAAGTCCAGAGAACCAGAGTCTTATCTGTATTTGTTTCCTACTGCTGCTGTAACGAATTACTACAAAATCAGAGGCTTAAAATCCTTTCCAGTTCTGCAGGTCGGAAGTCCGAAACGGATCTCACTGGGCTAAGGCCAACCTGAGCTCCCTTCTGGAGGCTCCCAGAGAAAATCTGTTTCCTTACCTCTTCCAGCTTCTAGAGGCTCCATCGTCACCACCACCAATGTAGCTCCCCACCCCTGGCGTCACATCTTTTTCTCTGACTCTGTTCTGCCGCCACATTTTTCGTTGCGGAGCACAGGTTCCAGACGCGCAGGCTCAGCGGCCATGGCTCACGGGCCCAGCCGCTCCGCGGCATGTGGGATCTTCCCGGACCGGGCCACAAACCCGCATCACCTGCATCGGCAGGCGGACTCTCAACCACTGCGCCACCAGGGAAGCCCCGCCCTCTCCACTTTAGGGACATTTGGGATTACACTGAGAATCCAGGCTCATCCTCCTATTTTAATTCCATCGGCAACGTCAATTTCCCTCTGCCACGTAACCTACAATACTCACAGGTTCCAGGACTAGGACAGGACAGGCTTGGGGGCCATCATTCGGCCACCACACCCTCAAGAGGCTCTCATGTCCCCACAAACCTTGCTCCCCCTGCATCTGCAAGGCTCCTGGAACTAAATGTCATTCTTTCTCTCACTGTCTGACCTTTTCCCTCCTCGCATAGTCATCTTCCTTCTCTGCTGTCTCCCTCTCTGCAGCCAGCATCTCTGCTTGGAAATTTGGCCTCCAGCTCACAGACCTAACACTTAAGGCTGAGAATGAATGGTGGAAACATTCATTTCCAATGCAAAGCCCCATGACTGGCTCTCTAATAGGGAAGCAATAAACATTGCTCTCCGTGTGTATGTGCATGTCTCTCCTTCCTAGGATGCCTAAAACAGCACCTGCTGATCCCCTACTGCCGGGGTGACAGGGTGGGTACTTCCCAAGAGCCACGGAGGCCCCTCTGGAGGACCTGGAACCCTCTAGAAGGATCCCTGTCAATGGCAAGGCCTGCACAGCAAGGAGACATGGCCAGAAGAGGCTGTGGTCCATACCCCCCAGAGCAGGAACTAAGGCAAGGGGTTCGCCAGCAGTGAGTCTGCGTGGGCCATCCTTGTCGGGGGACTCTGCGGGGCATGCAAGTAACCAAAGAACCCTCAAATGTACCCCCGAAGAAAGAAAGAGTTCTGGATGTAGGCGAAGTCCAGAGAACCAGAGTCTTATCTGTATTTGTTTCCTACTGCTGCTGTAACGAATTACTACAAAATCAGAGGCTTAAAATCCTTTCCAGTTCTGCAGGTCGGAAGTCCGAAACGGATCTCATTGGGCTAAGGCCAACCTGAGCTCCCTTCTGGAGGCTCCCAGAGAAAATCTGTTTCCTTACCTCTTCCAGCTTCTAGAGGCTCCATCGTCACCACCACCAATGTAGCTCCCCACCCCTGGCGTCACATCTTTTTCTCTGACTCTGTTCTGCCGCCACATTTTTCGTTGCGGAGCACAGGTTCCAGACGCGCAGGCTCAGCGGCCATGGCTCACGGGCCCAGCCGCTCCGCGGCATGTGGGATCTTCCCGGACCGGGCCACAAACCCGCATCACCTGCATCGGCAGGCGGACTCTCAACCACTGCGCCACCAGGGAAGCCCCGCCCTCTCCACTTTAGGGACATTTGGGATTACACTGAGAATCCAGGCTCATCCTCCTATTTTAATTCCATCGGCAACGTCAATTTCCCTCTGCCACGTAACCTACAATACTCACAGGTTCCAGGACTAGGACAGGACAGGCTTGGGGGCCATCATTCGGCCGCCACACCCTCAAGAGGCTCTCATGTCCCCACAAACCTTGCTCCCCCTGCATCTGCAAGGCTCCTGGAACTAAATGTCATTCTTTCTCTCACTGTCTGACCTTTTCCCTCCTCGCATAGTCATCTTCCTTCTCTGCTGTCTCCCTCTCTGCAGCCAGCATCTCTGCTTGGAAATTTGGCCTCCAGCTCACAGACCTAACACTTAAGGCTGAGAATGAATGGTGGAAACATTCATTTCCAATGCAAAGCCCCATGACTGGCTCTCTAATAGGGAAGCAATAAACATTGCTCTCCGTGTGTATGTGCATGTCTCTCCTTCCTAGGATGCCTAAAACAGCACCTGCTGAAGGTACCATCACTCAGGGTCATCTGAATGTCCTATGCTTCACCAGCCCAGGGATACAGACAGTCACACTGAAACTAGTGATACAAATGTCGCTGGCAAGCTGCCCCATCTGTTCACTCGGGACCTCCCGGTTCCCCCATAAAATCCACCAACACCAACCCTCTCTCTGGGAGTCCTTGAAGGCTCTGAGATACGCTTCCTGGGTCTTCCACAGCCTCCAACTTAAGGAAAGCCACCGTCCTCTGTGAAGCACTTCTTTTTAAAAAAATGAATTTTTAAAATTTTTACTGGAGTACAGTTGATTTACAATGCTGTGTTAGTTCCAGGTGTACCGCAAATTGAATCAATTACGCACATACCTATATCCACTCTCCAACCCTCTCTCTGGGAGTCCTTGAAGGCTCTGAGATACGCTTCCTGGGTCTTCCACAGCCTCCAACTTAAGGAAAGCCACCGTCCTCTGTGAAGCACTTCTTTTTAAAAAAATGAATTTTTAAAATTTTTACTGGAGTACAGTTGATTTACAATGCTGTGTTAGTTCCAGGTGTACCGCAAATTGAATCAATTACGCACATACCTATCTCCACTCTTTTTTTTCTTAGATTCTTTTCCCGTATAGGCCATTACAGAGTATTGAGTAGAGTTCCCTGTGCTATAAAGCAGGTCCTTATCAGTTATCTATTTTGTATATAGTAGTGTGTATATGTCAATCCCAATCTCCCCACTTATCCCTCCCCCGCTTATCCCCTGGTAACCATAAGTTTGTTTTCTACATCTGTGACTCTACTTCTGCTTTGTAAATAAGTTCATCTGTACCTTTTCTTTAGATTCCACATATAACCGATATCATATGATATTTGTGTGAAGCACTTCTTCACAGAGGCTGGTGTCCTCCAGGAAAAGGCCAGTGTCCTTACAGCGGGATTGTCACCACTACCTACTCTTGATGGATCAGGGCAGCCCTGTAAGTACAAGAGGGAAGCAATCCCTCGCCCACTCAGTGCTTCCACGGGTCATCTGAAGCCGAAAGAAGCTCTGTTGAGCCCCGTGTCTCATGAAATCTCAGGAAAACAGTTCAGTCATCTTCTGGCCGTGCCTTTCTGCATCTGAGCTGTAAATTAGTCCAAGGGGCAAGGCCAGGGAAGAGACTGGTCCCCAGCTAACCCTTCTATCATCCTCCTCCATGATTTTTCTCCTCTCTGTAGGGAGGCTCTAGATCATTCTTCTCTTGTTCTGAAGCCAAAAAGTAAAAAAAAAAAGGTAAAGCAAGCTTAACAAGAAATCCTGCACGCTTATCAACTATTTCATACTTAGACCCAAGCGAGAGGGTCCCTGCTGTCAGCTCTGTAGGCCCTGCATATCACACAATAAGACGTCAATAAACAGTCATCATCACACAGGTGCCCGAGTGAATCATGTCCCCAGAATCTGGTGCTCAGACTGACACCGCACCCGTCACCCTGGACATCTGCTCTCATGACTAACACCATTCGGCCCTTGGGAAACGCTTCTCCGCATCTCTTGCCCTGGTCCTTAATTCAAAAGGCAACTGCATCCAAACACCATGAAGGTTTGGGGGTTGCCCAGCCTCGGAGATGGAGTGTAGAGAGGGTTTGAGCAACAGAAATGTTTAGGTAGGAGAAAAGAGAAATGAACCAACTTGTCCAGGGCTTCTCCATACATCTCTGCAAACAGAAACACTAACCTGTCGCTTCCTGGGAGTCTCAAGCATCCGTTGTTTGGCATCTCTCCACCTTCCAATTCATGGTTCCAGATAAACTCATCAGTGGGCATGGTGATCACACAGTTGCTCACGGTGGCTGAAGACTATTGAGCGATATGGGCCACCCTGCAGGATCTTACGTGCATTTGCACGCATGCACTTGTGTATCTACAGAAAACAGGGGTGAACAGCCATTTCTCTCCTTAATGCTGGCAACTCGATGGCCACCCAACACAAGAACTGCAAATAGATTTACTTATGTAAAAATATTTAAAATTCACTTACATATAAATATTTCATTAAAATGTTTAGATGCTCAAATTTATTTTTTTAAATAGATCCTTATTGGAGTATAATTGCTTCACAATACTGTGTTTCTGTTGCATAACAAAGCAAATCAGCCATATGCGTACACACGTCCCCATATCCCCTCCCTCTTGAGCCTCCCTCCCACCCTCCCTATCCCACCCCTCTGGGTCATCGCAAAGCACCGAGCTGATCTCCCTGTGCTATGCAGCTGTTTCCCACTAGCTTTCTATTTTACATCCGGTAGTGTATAGACTGTCGACGCTACTCTCGCTTCGCCCTCCCACCCCATGTCCTCAAGTCCTTTCTTTATATCTACCTCTTTATTCCTGCCTTGCAACTAGGTTCATCAGTACCATTTTTTTTTTAGATTCCATATATATAGGTTTAGATGCTCAAATTTTAAATGTCAGCTTTATTTAAATAATTTTGTTTAAAATGATCGTTTTCATTCATAGGATTTTTAGTTGGTTTTTGTTTGAGTAGATAGTGTTAATGTTTTGAAAGGAAAGTAACTTTTAGAGTATATATAAACTTCTTAGGTTTTACTTATTTTTTTAACATCTTTATTGGAGCATAATTGCTTTACAATGGTGTGTTACTTTCTGCTTTACAAGAAGTGCATCAGTTATACATATACATATGTTCCCATATCTCCTCCCTCTTGCGTCTCCCTCCCTCCCACCCTCCCTATCCCACCCCTCTAGGTGATCGCAAAGCACCGAGCTGATCTCCCTGTGCTATGCAGCTGTTTCCCACTAGCTTTCTATTTTACATTTGGTAGTGTATTTATGTCAAACCTAATCTCTCGATTTGTCCCACCCTTCCCTTCCCCACCATGTCCACATGGCTGTTCTCTATGTCTATATCTCTATTCCTGCCCTACAAAGAGGTTCATCTGTACAATTTTTCTAGATTCCACATATGTGTGTTAGTATACAATATTTGTTTTTCTCTTTCTGACTTACTTCACTCTCTATGACAGACTCTAGGTCCATCCACCTCACTACAAATAACTCAATTTCATTTCTTTTTATGGCTGAGTAATATTCCATTGTATATATGTGCCACATCTTCTTTATCCATTCCTCTGTCGATGGACACTTAGGTTGCTTCCATTTCCTGGCTATTGTAAATAGAGCTGCAATGAACATTTTGGTACATGACTCTTTTTGAATTATGGTTTTCTCAGGGTACATGCCCAGTAGTGGGATTCCTGAGTCGTATGGTACTTCTATTTGTAGTTTTTTAAGGAACCTCCATACTGTTCTCCATAGTGTCTGTATCAATTTGCATCCCCACCAACAGTGCAAGAGGGTTCCCTTTTCTCCACACCCTCTCCAGCAGTTTTACTTATCTTAATGTATACTTTTATGAAAATATACTTTGCTACACTTTGGTTTATAAAGTACTTTTTAAATTTCCTTCCATGATTCTCAAAGTGTGGGCGCAGCTCGTCTGTACTGTTTGTTAACAGTGAGTGTGGAAGATCGTCACAGAAATTGAGAGTGGGCATTTATCTTATTTATCTTATACCGTCATCCACTGGAAACCTTTCAGACCTAAGTCTTTTCCACGCGGGGGCCTGGTATCACACTTTGAATCGCACTGCCTGTCATTACTGTCAATAAAACATAAGTTACATGAAAAATCTTCATTTCAGCAACATAATTAATAGCTTGGCTTTAAAGAAGGCAAAATAAACTTTGTGGAATAAACGTGAGTACATCTATCTTTACTGCTCAATCCTCAAATGCTGCCGGCTCATGGAGGGAACATCTGAGGAAACTAGGTAAGCCATAGACTGCATACTTTTTTTTTAACCCTTACCCCCAAACCAGCTCACGGGCCCCTTTGTCTCATAACTGACCAAGGACACATGTGGGTCTTTTAACGCCTGACTAGGAAGCACCAGGAACTTCAGAGCAACCAGACAGCACAGAATACAAAGGCTGAGGGAAAGCTGGTGGTCCACAGGGCAATCAGGAGCCCCGCGGGCAGAGCTGGGAGGTCACAGCAAAGACCGTGAGCCCACAAAACCCAAAAGATTTACTATCTGACCCTTTACAGAAGATATTTGCCAAAGCCTGACCTAGATCTTGGAGGGCTTCATAAACCAGGTTAAGGGATTAAGCTTTATCATAAGGACAGTGATGACCGGATGATTTAAACAGAACTGACACCGATTTACAACTTTAAAACAACCACTCTGACTGCAAAGTAAAGGATGGAATAAGGAGGGACAGAACGAAGATGGAGAGTCCAGTTGGGAGGCTGTATCAACAATCAGGTAAAAACGGAGGGTAGCCTGGACTAGAGATGGCAAAGTTATATGAGCTCCACCTGTTTTAATCCCGAATGCAGTTTTTGTTCCTGCACTGTCTTCAAGCACTACTAGATGGCACCACCTCATAGAGAAAAATCCCACCTTTACCTTCAATATCTAAGCTCCTATTTCAGTGTGCTGGGCTAACCCTTTAGGAACTTAAGAGCTGTAATTCAAGTATTTCATTGGTTTAACCCTTGGAGTAAATTTTAAGAAGAACCGACATCATAAGTTAAGTTTATGTCTGTATTCTGTGGGTTTTAGCAGAACAATAAGCAAGGGTTTTATCAGAAATGGAAAGATGAACTAAATTCACCTCTCCAGTTAAAATATGCTGGCGTAGGCAACAGAAAAATGATCAAAGACCCAATCAGCCCAAGTTACTAAAGAAGATATGCAAATATCAATGGGCACCCCGCAAAAAAAACTGCTCTGCATCACTAATAATCAAAGAAATGTTCATTAAAACAAAAATAAGATATAATTCAGGCCTAGCAAGATCTTTTTCTGAATGATGATCCCAGCATTGGCAAAAGCATGATAAAATTGGCACCCTCAGGAATTGCTGATGAAAGTGGAAACTGGTATAACATTTCTAAACAGCAGTTTTTCCATAAATATCCAGGTTTTTTTTTTTAATTTCACTGCACCACGCAGCATGTGGGATCTTAGTTCCCTGACCAGGGATCGAACCCACGTCCCCTGCATTGGAAGCGCAGAGTCTTAACTGCTGGACCACCAGGGAAGTCCCTATCCAGAATATTTTAATTCTGCGTATTCACTGACCAGGGAATTCACTGACTTCTACAGGTATCTAAGGAAACAGTCACGAGTATGGACAAAGGTTTTCACCTAAAATGTCTACCACAACATGATTTATAAACCTGAAAGCGATCTAAGTGGCCAACAGCAGAGAAATCATCCATCAGGGTATGTCTACACCTGAGTGAATGAAAAAATAATTCCTGAGCCTCTACCCTATGCCAGGCACTGTGCTGAATATTGAAGACACAGCACTGAACACAATGGACCAGGTCCTCACTATCCTAGAACAGAATTGTTAAAGGTGTGCTATTTTCAGAGAATATTTCATGAGTTGGGAAAATGTTCATGATATCATAAATGGAAGCAAAAAAGATTTTTTAAATGTATATGCAGGGCTTCCCTGGTGGCGCAGTGGTTGAGTTCTTTGCTCATGTGTGCACAGCAAGGGTCCCAGAATGCCCATTGCCAAGGCCCTGTGGTTCTGCCAGATCTGCTGCTCTGGTCTTTCTGACCAGTAAAGGTTACAAGTCTGGCAGACACTTATGCTAAAATCCCCAAAAGCAACCTTGGACAGTCCGTAGGGCCTGCCACTCCAGGTGTGGTCTGAACCAGCAGCATGGGCATCATTGGGTACCACTGGGTCAGAATCTGCATTTCAACCAGACCCCTAGGTCATTCGTGTGCATATTACAGTATGCAACGCCCTAGGTAGAGGCCACAGCAGTGAGAGGCCCGCGTACCGCAAAAAAAAAGAAAAAAAAAAATGTATATGCAGCATGCTGCAAACTTCTTTAAATGTATATTCTGATAGAATATGAACTTTTTCAGCCCACAAATTCATGTGTGCAAGGAAGTGCACATTTCTTTATTTTTCATAAATCAACCTGATTTTACTTCTGAGCCCCAATCCTGCAAAGGGGTTAAGAAATTCGGCCTCGGTCAGGCTCGGCCCTTCCTCTTCCTACCCTCCGGGCTTTAGTCAAGGTTATCACCCAGGATCCCAGCATCTTTGCTCATGTGTGCACAGCAAGGGTCCCAGAATGCCCATTGCCAAGGCCCTGTGGTTCTGCCAGATCTGCTGCTCTGGTCTTTCTGACCAGTAAAGGTTACAAGTCTGGCAGACACTTATGCTAAAATCCCCAAAAGCAACCTTGGACAGTCCGTAGGGCCTGCCACTCCAGGTGTGGTCTGAACCAGCAGCATGGGCATCATTGGGTACCACTGGGTCAGAATCTGCATTTCAACCAGACCCCTAGGTCATTCGTGTGCATATTACAGTATGCAACGCCCTAGGAGGCCTTACCACACCTGCCCGGTATAGCCCAGGTGGAGCTCAGGTTGGGGTCGTTCTGGGAACCCTGGGGCTAATCACTCACTAGCCCCAGGAAATAAAGACAGCAAAGGAAGGTCTGGTAGGCAGCTTCAGCCTGCTGCCCTGCCCCTGCTATAGGCCCCCTTCCCAGTTACAGAAGATCAGGCCCTACACCTACTTTAATGAGGGAAAAGCAGGAGAAAAATTCAAGGAAGGGGTATAAATTCTAGTCACAAACATATCTTGTTTTTCATAAAATCAAGACTAAAAAGAAAATATCATAAAGAAGGTAGCAGTAACTACAAATAGAACTACCATACGACCCAGCAATCCCACTACTGGGCATATACCCTGAGAAAACCATAATTCAAAAAGAGTCATGTACCACCATGTTCACTGCAGCTCTATTTACAATAGCCAGGACACGGAAGCAACGTAAGTGTCCATCGACAGATTATGTAAAAGTGAAGAGATATGGGAACATATGTATATGTATAACCGATTCACTTTGTTATACAGCAGAAACTAACACACCATTGTAAAGCAATTATACTCCAATAAAGATGTTAAAAGAAAACAAAAAAAGAAGGTAGCAGTACTGTAACTTATTTTTTCTCTTCCTTAAGCTCTTCTGCATTGTTGTTTTTCTACAATAAATATAAATCAATTTACAAATAGAAAAAAATTAAACATCCCTCAGTGGAGTATACTCATGTGGACATCTAGATGCAACATGAACCCAGAAAGAACATGAAAAATTGGACGACCCGGAGGAGAACTGAAAAACAACTTCTTAAACAGAGGGTACATGCTCATTACATCCACTCAAAGTCTGGCCAGATGGCTCAAAAGGGGTGTCTAGCGTCTTTTCAGTGCTTTGGAATTTACTCATTTAATCCTATTTCCTGTTACAATTTTTGAGCTTTTAAAGAAAAAGAAGAAGGTTCCATGGTAATTGCAAGAGGGAGAAATCTGCCAACTCGTGCATGTCTCTCTTTTTAAAAATAATGCAGAAATTATAGGACATTCCAATAAAATTGAAGCTCTTGTTTCAAAGGACTCTTAGCATGAATTACTGAGATAAGTGGCTACTCAGAACAAAATCCCCGATACCAACTACAAGCCCCTCGTTGCTGGGTTCTTGGGCTTTTACAAAACCTGCAAATGGCTGGAGCCTCGCTGAGGTCAACGTAAGGGACATGCAGCATGTTGGATGGATGTTTCCTATTTCCTGCCACTTGCTCCAGAGGCAAAGTGCCCAGGAGGCTCGGTCTCAATTTTCTGAGACCCACCTCCTCAACCTCATGTCAGAGAACTCTCCCCTGGGAAGAGCTGAAGAGAGGAAACGGAGTTAAATGTATAAGCAGGTAGGCAAACGTGCACCGATGTTTATTTCAAGGAAAAGCTGGCGAAGAGCAAAGCAAGTCATGGCGCATCCGGCCAGCTCATCCTTCCTTTGTGCAAGTCGTTGTCGAGTAAATCGAGTGGGATTGGCTAGAAGACCCTCACCGAGACACCTTCTTCTCAAGAACAAGGGCTTTTCTGACTCCAGCCCTGCCTGAGCCTAGCAGAGTTCCAGCTCATAAATGATGAGCTTCATCACTCTACACCATTCACTGAATTAACACGTTTTTTGAGTATCTACTATGTGTGGAGTATAAAATCGCCCCATTCTCTGCCATCTCACAGGCACTTTCCATGGACAACATTCCTAAGCCTCTGAAACCCACTTCTTAAATTCAGAAGACTTTTCACGAAAGAAAAGACATTCTCTAGTACAGAAATCAAGATGAGAGCTGTAGCTGCATTATCCTGGTATCAGTGAGGATGACATTTACTGAGGGTGATTAACGGTGGCTTTGAACAAACAGAACTGTTCTCACTCTCAGGGAAAAGTCCAGAGGCAGCCAGTCCAGAGCTGGTAAGTAAAAGGTGGTACTGTGCCAATAAGTCCTCAGGGATCCAAGTTCTTTCCAAATCATTATCCCTGGATTGTAGCACTAGTCCTCATGGTCCAAGATGCTGGCTGGAGCTCCAGCCATCACAGATATCTTCAGAGAGCAGGATGGAAGAAAGAACAAAGGCAGAGGTAAGCTCTCCTTAGGGAGTGTTGTTGAAAGCTGCCACACCAAGCTTGCATTCTCATCCTATCGGCCAGAATTTAGCCACATGGACACATCTAGCTGCAAGGAGGGCTGAGAACAGAGGATTTGCTCTGGGTCGCCATGTGTAATCTTGCTGTTACCACGGAATGGTGGAGAGTAGATATTGAGGGAGGCAAACCAGCCGTCCCTGCCATCATGTGTCTGTCTGATCTTAGACTACTGTCGAGAATGTATGTGATGAATTAAAACATGCTCATTACATTAGTCCCTGCCTTCTGAGCATCATTTCAAATTTAAAGGTGAGCCTTATTGGTGGTGTCACTCACTGGCTACTTCAACAGCCTCATCCTCTTGAAGTTCCTCAGCTGGAAAGATTCTCTAGGCCGTGAGGAGCCCTATCTGCTGCTCTCCAACAATTTAGCTATCAGTGGAGACTGGGACACAAAGGAAGCAGTGAATAAGAGAGAATAGCAAAGTTAGTGGAAGCAAAAAGAAAAATCACAGGGAGTCGAGGGTTCATTGGGAAGTGTGAATCATTCATCTCATGAGCTTTTTCTCAAAGGGAAAAGCATCAATCTCCTTGGGTTTTAATTACAGCAAATCCTAGGCTTAAGGAATATTTGAACCGAGGAGAAGTTGAACCAGTACATTACCACCAGGGCATCTAGAAAATTAGCAAGTCGAAGAGGAAACAAAGCATCTTTGGGGACCTACAGCCTAACCCCTAAGCCCTAACCCCTCAAAGCACCTGCTACTTGCTTTATAGTTTGAGAAATTGCTACTTAACTCAAGGAATTTCTGGGCTCGGATGACCTTGCCCAACACCAGATGATCTATCTGATAAACCCTAAGGGACCAGAAATAATTCCATGCCTAGACCTGGGTTTCTCAACCTTAGCACGACTGACATTTGGAGCTGGATAATTCTCTCCAGTGGGGGCTGCCCTGTGTATTGTAGCAGCATCCCTCGCCTCTGCCCCTAGATGCCAGTAACACACTCACCTAGTTGGGACAACCAAACGTGTCTCCAGACATTGACAAATGTTCCCCTGGGTGCAAAACAGACTCCTGTTAAGAACACTGGTCTTGATCTCCTTTTAGAATTTTGTAACAGAGACTCAAAGCTGATAGCTATGGATTCGGGTTTTATTCAGAGACTATTGTATTATTTCACTTTAATATTTTCACTCCTTTGTTCTTTCGTTCACTCATTCAGTGACCTTGGGACTTAGGAGTGGCCGAGGCAGGGAAGCTTATTCGCCTGGCACTCGACACACACTGGGGCCTCGATAAGCCCTGTGTAAGGATTGTCATGTGACTACCACAGCTACCCCAAAAGCCCATACTATTGTTATCTTCATTTCACAGATAAAATCACTGAGATTCAGCAAGGTTAAGTCATTTGCCTAAGAACACACAGCTAGGAGATGTCTGGTTGCAGGAATCTGAACCCATACGATGTGGACCCAGAACCTGCACTTTTAACCATTAATTTAGCATCAACAACACGCCAGACATTGTGCTTGGTGCTTAACATCATCTCCAACAACCTGAGAGGGAGGGGTTATTGGCCCCATTTCACGGATAACAAAGCCTGGCTCCCCGCCTGCCCCTCTGAGTAAAGCAGACTGCTATGAGAGTTGGAGCCACTTTATGGAAAGAAGTCTTTGGAGACTGGATGCAGCAAAGCAGCTCTGCTCAAACCAGCTTGGAGTCCGTGGTTCGGGTCATTTCAGGATTCTGACTTTTAACCATTTGGCTGCATCGTCAGAGTTCTCAGACAACTTGAAGTAGAATTAACCTAGTACAGAAAATAGAGAAAAACACCCCATTTACCCTAGCAGTATCAGCAGCAAACATATAATACATGGGGAGGAATTTAAGAAATATAAAGAAAATGTTTTCACTTTATTTAGACATAAAAAGGAAAAAAAGTGAAGCCCATTCTTTTACGTGGGAAGTCTCAACATTATGAAGAGGTCAGCCTTCCTTAAACTCATCTATAGATTTATCTAAGATAAAACGTTCTTCTGATGGCTACCCCGCAAGAGATGGGCATGCACAGAAACTAAGGAGGTCTGGCAAACAACAACCACCAACAGTTATTGGGAGATTACTAGGTTCCAGGTACCTTAGCTAGGTCCTAGCATTATCCCCTTTTACAGATGATGAAACTGGGGTTTTAGAAACTTGGTCAAGATCCCACAGGTAGTACAAGCGGGGGGGAAGGGCAAGACTGAAACCCAAACAGTCTTCTTTAAACATTACATAGTATCGACCTCCTCTTTTGCCCCCAAAGTAGGATGTGGTCTGTCTTTCTTTAAAAAGAGAATCTTGGTCATCTTGAGGAAGTGACATTAGAGATAAGAAATGGCATACCTTTTAATATCACTCCTCAAAAAAGGTTAATGGATGAAAAGAACCTTGTGGTTTTATGACACAATGTGTTTACATATCACTTTGTATATCCCTCTGTTAAAAGACTCATGATGTTATCTTGTCAGTGTCTAAGAGTCTATTCACCTTGTCAGACTATAAGCTCCTTCAGGGCAGAGACTGTACCAATAAGGATGCTTTTAGCCGCAAATAACATAATAGCCTACTAATAGGCTCAGATGAAACAGCAATTATGTTACTTAACAAAAGCTTATAGGTTCATTGGTTCAGTGATTGCCGGTCAGCATTGTCTTTCTCTCCCCTCATGGTTACAACATGGCTGCCCTAGCTCCAGACATTGTATCTTCACCAAAATGTATCTCAAGCAGAAAGCAAGTTAGGAGGGGCAAAAGTCTTTCTTCTTATGTGCTTTTCTCTTTTCAAAAAAGAAAAGAGTTACCAGTAGCCCCTAGACAACTTCCCCTTATGTCTCATAGACTAGAGTTGGGTCACATGACCACACCTTGACCATTAATGAAGAAAGGGGAGTAGGATTGCCATGACAGGCTTAGAACAGTTATGATTTATTCCCTGAGATTGGGCACATTGCCACCAACACAAAATCTGGTTTCTGCTACCAGAAACAAGAGGGGATAGTTGTTGGTAGGCAAACAATAGGGAATGTTCCAACGACCAGGTCTGTCATTTCATCTCTAGTGTCTCATATAGTGCCTGACACACACTGAGTAAATGTTTGTTGAATGAATGAGAGACTGTATTAGTCAGCTCAGGCTGCTATGGTTCAGACCACAGCCTGGATGACTTAAAAACAGAAGTTTATTTTTCTCACAGTTCTGGAAGCTGGAAGTCCAAGATCAGGGTGCCAGCACCATGTCCGGTGAGAGAAACTTCGTCTGAGTTGCAGACAGCCACCTTCTTGCTGTGTCCTCACAGAGAAAAAGAGATTGAGAGTGCACGCGAGAGAGATTTCTTCTTCTTATAAGGCCGCAGTCCTATAGAATTAGGGCCCCACTTTTAGGACCTCATTTAATCTTAATTACCTCCTAAAAACTATCTCCAGACCCAGTCACTTTGAGGGGTTAGGGCTTCAACACATGAATTTTGGGAAAACACAATTCAGTTCATAGTAGAGACCAAACGAATAAATATATGACAAACAAATGACCCAATGAATGAGTGAATGATCCAGTGAGTGAGTGTGTGTACAACTGGATGAGTGAGTGAGTACATGAATGAGTGAGTACATGAATGAATGAGTACATGAATGAATGAGTACATGAATGAATGAGTACAGGAATGAGTACATGAATGAATGAGTACATGAATGAATGAGTACATGAATGAATGAGTACATGAATGAATGAATGAGTACATGAATGAATGAGTACATGAATGAATGACCAAATGAATGGGTTTAGTTGGATAATATTTCAGTACCAACAAAGGCAATAGTTTGCAATTTAATACAGAGCTAAAATACATGCTGAAGTTTGACTTACGGAAAACCTCCCAGAAATGTACTTTCTCCCTTTAGGAATGTGATTGAATGAATAGCATTTGGCATTTCATCACATCATCTTGTGACGTGTCACCCAGCAAAACACGCCACTGATCATCAAAAGGAAGAAAGCCAATGGACGTGGTTGAGCGTAGAAGCACCAGGAAAGCAAAGGTTGGGAGCACACGTTCTGCAGATGCTAGCCCATGGTGACATCTGAAGGACAGGACGGCGAGCCAGACCGGCACTCAGCCTTCACACCTTGTTCTCAGGCATCACGTGCTCACGCTGAACGCACCAACCTGGACGCTAAGTCAAGCCTATCACGTTATAGCTGCCACCTGAGTGCTTCCCACTGGGCAAATCTCAATTCCCAGAAAAGTGTGGGCACGTTCAAGGCAAAACCTAGACAATGCATCATCAACCAGGAACTCAGTTTTTTTTTTTTTTCTTTGAAAAGAATGTTTTCCATAAAAGCCTTGGCTTTTTTAAAAAAGCCATTTCAGGCAAAGAAAACATTCGTGTTACCATGGTTTGGATCACATTGGAGAACTATTTTTCTCCTTCTGCTTCAGGGAGAAAGGTTCCAGTGGCAAAACAGTCAACCCAACTGTCCTTGAAGCACTTAATGCTCTTGTCTCCCATTCCACTTTATATGATTGTCCATATCTATTTTTGTCAACCAATGTTCCTTTAAATTATGAATTCAGCAAAATGAGAAAACCTTCATGGTCAGCCTTGTGGGACTCTGAAGGGT
Source organism: Neophocaena asiaeorientalis asiaeorientalis (assembly GCF_003031525.2). NCBI lineage: Eukaryota > Metazoa > Chordata > Mammalia > Artiodactyla > Phocoenidae > Neophocaena > Neophocaena asiaeorientalis. The sequence continues at coordinate 6,366,054 of NW_020173687.1, read as the reverse complement.
ACTACTGGTTGCAGTTTTTATATCTTACTCAGTAAGAGAAAACTGCCATGGTTGTGCCTACCATTTACAAAATCTTTTCTCAGTAAAATCAACCTAAGTGACAGAGGAAGCTGATTTTTCTTTCAGGGCTGGACACAATTTTTCACAAGGATTTTTCTTAAAATGGGAGACTACCCAGTCTGGGAGTGTCTTCCCGGAAGCTGAACCCTGTGAGCCCAAGGATCTAGTACCTCCAGGTAGCCAATCCCTACTGACCCAAATTGGAATGTAAGAGTGGGTCAGATTCTTGGTTATAAATAACAAAACCCAGTTTAAATTCTGGCTAATTTAAACAGAAGAGGAATTTACTAAATGAGGTTGGGCAGTTCACAGCCACCCTGGGGAGGTCAGAACATTGAGCTTAGAGGCCATACAACAGGAATGATGCCCAAATTACACTTCTGGGCAGCTCCCTGTGTGGAGCCGCTGGCCACCACCACCGGTCACACACCAAGGCACTGGTATGAACACAGCAGCTGGGACATCCGCGGCTCCCTTTGAATGTGGGGTGCTTCTCTCCCACATCAACAGAATGAATTCGACACGAGGCTCGCTTCTTCTAGCACTGCTAGCACAGATGTCTGAAATGGCTAGAGCACCATAGATGTCTGAAAATGGCTAGATCTCTCTCCTTGCTACTCAAAGTAGTCTGCGGACCAGCAGCACCATCATCTGCATTGTGACGAGATCCCTGGGTGATCCAGACACACAGCAAAGCCAGAGAAGCTCTGGTCTGAGACCATGCCATCCTGGAGTGGGGCAACTCAGTGGTGCAGACCCCAGCCCTATAACTCCACAGGGTAATGGCCCCAGAAACACAGCACTCAGAACACAGGACTCAAGTGCTAGAGAGGCAAAGGAAACAAGAGGCGGTAAGCAAGGTTAAGGGCACTCGATTTTGTGATTGAAGAAAAGAATACAATGATAAAGTAGTAAGACTGACTTTTTTTTAACCAGGAAATAGAGAGAGATTATGTTTGTACACCGTGGAGGGTTTTTTATTCATCATATCTGGTCCTTCGATCAGACGCGGTGGCATCTCTAAGAACTGAGAACAACGTGGATCATTTGTCTTCTATATTCAGAAAATTGCCTTTTATCACTAATTCAACTCAGTTGCTACAACTTGGTAATCAAACATAAGAAAATGGACTTGGAGAAGCAAAATTTGACCCTAAGTTTCCAAAAGAGATTCCAGCAGAGAGCAAAGAATGTTCTTTTAAAACACACACACACACACACACACACACACACACACAGCACCTTGACCTGTTCCTTGCACTGAAGTGTTCAGAAAACAAAATAACTCACTCTCTGCTTATAAGATCTTGAAACTCAAGAGATTAAGAGGAAGAGATGTGTGGTTTCGTTGTTTTTAATGTTCTTATAACTTTTATGCTGAATTTTAAAACTGGAAAATTTACAGAATTTATTTAAAAATTGGATTTTTTGTTTGTTTACTGAATATAGTCGATTTACAATATTGTATTAGTTTCAGGTGTACAGCAAAGTGGTTCAGTTATATATTTTTTTCAGAATATTTTCCATTATAGGTAATTACAAGATATTGAATATCATTCCCCGTGCTATACAATAAATCCTTGTTGCTTGTCTATTTTATGTATAGCAGTTTGTATATGTTAATCCCACATTCCTAATTTATCCCTTCCCCACTCCCTTTCCCCTTTGGTAACCATACGTTTGTTTTCTTTGTCTGTGAGTCTGTTTCTGTTTCGTATATAGATTCATTTGTATTATATTTTTAGATTCCACATTTAAGTGATATCATATAATATTTGTCTTCCTCTGCCTGACTTACTTCGCTGAGTATGATACTCTCTAAGTCCACCTCTGTTGCTGCAAATGACAATATTCCATTCTTTTTTATGGCTGAGTAATATTCCATTGTATATATACCACATCTTCTTAAGCCAGTTGTCTGTTGTTGGGCACCTGGGTTGTTTCCATACCTTGGCTATTGTAAATAGTGCTGCTATGAACATTCGGGTGATGTATATTTTCGAATTAGCGTTTTCATCTTTTCTGGATATATGCCCAGGAGTGGGATTACTGGATCATGTGGTAACTCTATTTTTAGTTTTTTAAGGACCCTCCGCACTGTTTTCCAATAGTGGCTGGTCCAATTTACGTTCCCACCTACAGCTGTTGGTTTTGTTTGCTTGTTTGTTTGTTTCTGAATTTGAAAAATGAGAAAGTCAAAAAAATGGACGATTTTGTGATCCAAAAGTTAAACACAGCCTAGGTGAGCATATTTTTTACTGTCACATAGAAATAGAAAGTAGGTTAGTGTTGGAAGTTGTCAGAGGCTGAGGGAAGTAGCAAACGGGAGTAACTGCGAATGGGGACGGGGTGATGAGAATGTTCTGGAATTAGACAGTGGTGATGGTTGCACAACCCTGTGAAGATGCTAAGAAACACTGAACTGTACACTTTAAAATCATGAATTTTCTGGTTCCTATGTCTCAATTTTAAAAAGGTAAAGAGATATTTACAGGCATAAAAAGTATTAGGAACCTAGGGTATGAGTAAAAACAAATCTTAAAAGTAGTTGGGAAATAAAAGTTTCTTCAAGGCATAGGATTAAAATATTTGGACAATGAGATGAAAAAAATAGCTGATTTTCCCCTGCATGACCTTTAGACAAATAAATATATTTCTAGACAGTACTTGTATGTAAACATAAAATTTTAAATCTGCAAATCAACAAAGAGAGAAAGAGAGAAAGAAATGAAGGAAGGAAAGAAGCAAAGTGCCTGGTGCACTCCAATGTTCAAAAGGAGGCTGTGACATCATCACGGCAGAGTGAACGCGGTGGCAGTGCTGGTCTGGCGGAGAAAGAACGGGGAGGGTACATGGGAAGGAACAGGAGACCACTGAACAACCAGGTAGGAACTGCCCTCCCATTAGCATCACAGCTAATTGATATTCATGTCTCACTTGCCCGCGTCCCTTCCTCGGCTGGGCTGAACGTAGGGATTTAAGACCCAGAGGAAAGTCACATAAAAATGTTAAGACCCCTCAGGGCATACTTGAGTCATCAAAACTCAATTACAAAGCACCCCCTTGAGGGAATTCCCTGGTGGTCCAGCGGTTAGGACTCGAGCTTTCACTGCCATGGGCCTGGGTTCAATCCCTGGTCAGGGAACTAAGATCCCACAAGCTGCACAGCTCCCCCCAAAGAAAAGGCACCTCCGTGATGTCATCCATCAGGTGCCCCATGCCCCTGGTATGATGTGACGAGAAGGCACCTCACCCGCGTGCTATTCTTTCCAGAAACCCGTGACCCCAGTCTAACCCTAAGAGGGGACAAGCCAAATTGAGAGACCTACAAAACACCTGACCAGCCCTCCTCCAACTGCCAAAGTCACGGAAATCAAGGAAAGACTGAAACTGTCACATACTGGAGGGGACCAAGGGGACAATCTGTGATGTCTTTCTTGGGGTGGAAGAACAATGTGCTCACAATGAACAACCAACCACACAATCCTTGATCCAATTTCCAGGCTCTCTTGCAGCTAGGGTAGAGCATGTGGCCCAGCTCTAGCCAACGAGGCATAATCATAATTCTACTGTGAAGAAAGAATTCTACTAATTCTTTGTGAAGAAAGGTGTCTCTTTCTTCAAAAAGGGTAACAAATTCCAGCAGCCTCCGTTTTCGCAGGGTCAGTGGTGAGGAACCTCGATGGTCAGCGGTGTCAGGGAGGAGGTGGAGCTTAAAGAGCAGGGTGAGTGGCCACAGGAACTGGAGGGAAACCAGGAGAACGTGGTGCAGTCAGAGCCAAGAGAAGGATCTAGAAGGAAGGAGTGAGCGATGGTGCCAGACGCTGCTGAGTCAACAAGGGTTTCAATGATAAGGAGGTCACCAGTGCCCTGGGCAAACCTGTTTCTATGGAGCGACCGAGGCAGCGGCCAAGAGTGAATGGATTGAGGGATAAGATGGAAAAGAACGGAAAAAGCAGGTATCCACAACTCTCTCAAGAACGTTAGCTGTGAGGGGAGGGAGAGGGCTGAGGAGGGGCTGCAAGAATAGATGAGACAGCCAAGACATGGGAGCAACCTAAGTGTCCATCAGCAGAGGAATGGATAAAGAAGACGTGATCTATACATACAATGGAATATTGGCCATGAAAAAGAATGAAATACTTCCATTTGCAGCAACACGGATGGGCCCAGAGATCATCCCACTAAGGGAAGTAAGTCAGACAGAGAAAGACAAATATCATATATCACTTACATGTGGAATCTAAAGACCATGGCACACTCTCCTCTTCCGATAGTTTCAAGGTGTTATCATCCTCAAAAAGATAAAAGAATAAAATTTTAAAACGCATTTTAGATAAACTGTCTCCCAGAACGGAAGAAGAAAATAAAGGAAAATAGAAACTTTTCTTGGGGGGGTGGGAAGAGCAATCAACAGAATACAAATTATAAGGGAGGCTTCGAGGACAGGGAATGAAGTTCAAGCTGGTGATGGTAAGCATAAAATGTCGGTCCAGGCTGAGGAAACAATTAAGGATGCCTAGGAAAGCTGAAAAAAAGCTCAGCAACGGGTCCCAAGTTGCCAACCTGGATACACGAGAGCTGTTAGCTTGGGGTGGTTCTTAGGACTTCTAGGGGACAAAGGCGGAGCCAGGAAGCTGAAAAGGGGCGGCACCCACTGCATCTTCCCAAGTTTAATGCTTTCAGAAAGGATGTCATTCACTAGCAAGATAGCACGTCATTAGCAATTCTTTATATGACTATAATCCATGTACAACACAGGGAACTCTACTGCAGTCGTATTCTTAACAACTTATTAGAGTGCCCTTATATACCATAAGGTTCACCCATTTTAAGAGCACCCGTGAATGATTTTTAGTAAGTGTCTCGAGCTGTGCAGCCATCACCATAACCCAGTTTTCCCACATCTTCATCACCTCAGCTATGTCCACTTACAGTTAAATGCCATTGCCAGCCCTAGTCCTAGGCAATTCCTTACCTACTTTCTGTCTTTATAGATTTGCCTTTTCTGGACACTTCATATAAGTGGAAACATACAAGATGTCTTCTTTTACGTCTGACCTCTTTCACTTAGTGTAATGTTTTCGAGGTTCATTCCTGTTGTGTATGCACCAGTATTTCATTCCTTTTTATCGATGAACACCACTGTATGGATGTACTACACCTTGTCTACCCTCACCAGCTGATGGACATTACATTGTTTCCACAATCTGGCTACTATGAAGATGTTGCTATGGACATTCACCTTCAAGAATTTGTGTGGACATATGTTTTCATTTCTCTTGGGTAGGTATCTAGGAGAGCAGTTACTGAGAGCCATACAGTACATTTATGTTCAGCTTTTTACGTTTTTTGATAATTGTTTTCCAAAGTGGCTCTACTTCAGTAATATTTGATGCGGTCCATTTGCTAGATGCTGGCATATAAAGAGGGGTATGACAGTTCCTACCCACAAGTGGCATAAGGTCTAATAGGAGAGAAAATTATAGATAAAATCACAGACAAATGGAGTCACTTCCTGGGAGTACATAACAAGTAGGGTCTATCAGTTTTTTTATACAATTAAGATGGTCTAGAATGGAAAAAGAAAGCTATGGGCTTCTTCCTTTCAAACATTTATTGAGCACCTGATATGATTCTGACAGAAATTAGAGATGACTAAATATGGTCTTGTTTCAGGGACTGAGTTCAGCTGAATCACTTTGCTGTACACCAGAAACTAACACAACATTGTAAATCAACTATACCTCGATGAAAAAATAAATAAAAATAAAAGACACTTTATCAAGGTTGTGCTGTGGGTGATGAGGGCTCAATGTCATGGGACATCTGGGCAGCACACAAGGCATCTCTGGATGTCCGCCTGAAGGGCAGGAGGCTGGAGAGGTACCCACTGGCTCCAGCCCTCATTAGTTGAGGGTTGTCCCAGGTGGTGTTCACTCCCCCTCACTTCTAAGCTGAACTCGATCAGGCCAGGAGGGCCACCACCCACCCATACATCAGAGAAGATCCTGGGGCAGAATGTGGGTGGAGCCCCTTCGACCTGGGACCCGACAGACCTTGTGATTTGAAACCAACCTTGCAGGGAGCTGTCCAGCAAGAGGTGGCTGAAATCAGAAGTGGGCCGAGGAGTGAATGCAGATGCAGGCATCAGAGGAATCTCCTCCTCAGAAACAATTAGGCTCAATGCTAAGATCTAAGCGTTGGTTCTAATGACTCTGGCCAGTGCTGTCCCATGTCGGGTGGGATGGGATGTGACCTATAATTATGTAACAGTCTGCATGTCACAAGGGAGAGGAAGGAGTGCCCAACTCTGTCGGTTTTGGGGGAAAGGGGACAGGGTGGTTGAAGGGCAAATACGAAAGTGGCCAAAAAAAAAAAAAATAATTGACATTTGAGCTGGGTCTTGAAGCATAAGAGGAATATGTCAGGCACAACATTCGGGAAGAGCTTTTTGGATAGAGAGGACACCCAAGTGGATTATTTCTTAGGATAAGAATCTTGTTACAGTTTATTGTAACAGAGTCAAAACAGGCACCCACACATGTGCCAACAACATATCAAAACACTGACAGAGACTTTCGTGTCTTGCAATTGTTGTTAATAAAGCCAATTCATTTGTAGAAGATTCAACTAAAAAGTAAGGCTGTATTTGTGCTGCTCCCTCAGGAAAGCAGAGATAAGCATTTACAGGAGAACAAATCAGCACTCATCGGCAATGAGGGTACCTCTGAGAATGCAGGTTTGAAGTGCCAGGCCCCATCTGCTCTCTCTCAAGGATGCTAAAATCAGAGGACAGAAGCAGAGAAAGATGGTCAGTGCTCAGCCCAGGCCAAGCAGAGAGCAGGGAAGAGACCTAGTAGTCTTAGCTTTACAAGTAAGATGAGTGCCCCTGAAACCACAGACCAGGACAGTATAAACATATCTCTGGATGTGAGCCTGAGGGTGAAGAAAAGAAACCCCCAAAAGAATTAGGATTGTGTTTTCCCCAACCTGGAACATGCGTGGCTTAGCATCAGAAATAAAGTCACTTTGTTGAAAATAAATAGAAGTATTTCTCATGCCCCCTCAGTTTACGGACTGGGATCCACATTCAGGTGTATTTCTTTATTTCAGTAGAAACTGAAAATGATGAGACTATCCCCAAACACTAGGAACGCATGAAAGTGTTCTTCCAACACTCTCTGCTGAATTTGATATCTTTTTCATTCTTGTCAATCTGAAGTCTCCTTTTGATTTGCATTTCCCTGACTCCCCAGAAGGCTGAATATCTTTTCATAGGTTTATTATCCACTTGCATTTCCTCTTCAGTGAATTCCTGTTCCTATCTTTTGCCCTGTGTTCTAAGAGGTAAATCATCTTTTTCTTATTAATGTGAATGTATTCTTTGTATAGAAGAGACAGTGATCTGTGCCTATGGCAAGTGTCTTCTTCCTGTTTGTCTTCTGACTTTGTTTATGTTGATTTTTTTCTACACTTAATTTCTGGTTACCCATCTTGCTGAGACGACCTCTCCACCCCGTGTTATAAATATTCTAAATTTTCTTCTATTTCATATGCATATTTCTTCTATCTAATACACACGCACAGTCACAGTCACATACATAGTTAGGTGATAGTTGGATGGCTAGAGCATCAATCCACCTGGAATTGATGTGTGGGTATGTGGCAGGTGAGGCAGCAAGGGGACTCAGTGTGTCCAGAGTTTACATCGTCCTCCTGTGCAGCATCACATTTGACGTGACCTAAGCATTAAAGTCAACTGCTAAATTCTGCCTTTTACATTTTCCAGCTCACATGGCATCTCCATCCTCCCTGTTACTTAAGAAGGAAGAGGAGGTGTTCCCTGGACTGTCCCTCTCCCACCATCCCATGTACCATCACACTCGAATCTCCAGGCCCCTACTTCCTAAATATCTCTGTCCACTCCTCCCATGGCCCCATGGTCACCTACTTGCTTCAGGCCACCATCATCTCGCTCTGAATCTCTGCAGCCCTGGCCTCCCAGGCTCCGGGCTCATCCTCTCCCAATCCAGTCTCCACTGTGCAATGAGGACTTTCTAAAATGCAAACCCCATCTCATCTCTTCCACAGCCCCTGCAGCCTTCAGGATACAGTCCAAACTCCCACATGTGGCTGTCCTTCAAGACCCAGGCACCTCTCGCCTTAAAAGAATAATAATAATTGCAGCCTCGTTTCTCAAGTTGTGTCTCCCAGCTCCACACTCCGGCCAGAGAAAACCATTTAAAGTTCTTCAAAAACATCAAGCTTGCTTTCCCGTAGATCTCAACCTTGGCTATGTCCCCCCGTCACCCGTCAAAAGTTGAAAACACACTTGCCCAGGTCCTGCCCCTGGGTGATTCTGATTCAGGAGGTCAAGTGCAATCCCCGCGCCCACATTCTACAGATGATTCCCACGGCCAGGGTGCAGAACCACTGCTTGTAGCCTCCAGGTTGTAGGCATGTTATTCCCTCTGCCCAGAATCCTCTTCTACCTCCTCGACCCCAGTCCCCACTCACCAGTGAGTATCGCCTCTAATTCCTTGACGTCAAAGCTTAGATACTCCTTCCTCCAGGAATTTCCTTTGACCATCCAGGTTAGGGGGCCGCCTCCAGGCTCCCCCAGCCCCCTGGCATTCCGCCATTCAAGCATTCATCACACTGTAATATCATCGCCTGATTTCTCGTCTCCCACCCCAGACTCTGAGTTTGGGGGAAACGGCGACAGCGTGTCTGTCTTACTCACCACTGAATTTCCCACACTGGGCAGAAACCCGGCACGTGGTAGGTGCTTAATAAATGTTTGCTACCCACCCCCACACACACAAAAATGAATGAACAAATAAATGGATGAAAGGATGGCTGTGGCTATTTCCATGACAAATAAACACTGCTCAGCCAAGCCAGCGAACAGATAAGCAGCCTGGCCTGCAGAGGGCACCAGGCTGCTTTTTAATCTCTTTCCAAGCCCTGGAACCCGCACTGCTGTCAGTCAGAGAGGCACCCGATGCTCAGTGGTCATTTCGCTGCGCTGAAGATTAAGTAGGAATTGTTTGCCTCCAGCCAACGTATAAAAACTGAGTGTTCACCCTTCACTGCTAACAACAGGTACCACAGCCTCTGTCTTGCTATGAAAACCGCCATAACTAGCAGCCAGTGGCTGGTTTTTTATTCTCAGGTGGGGATGTGAGAGGGGCTAAGAGGGAGAGAGAAAGAAGGAAGGTAAGAAGGGAGGGAGATAAGACAGACTGTCTATAAAACTGTTTGTCCTGGAGAAGCAGAGGAAAGTTCTCTGTGCGTCTCCAAGCTGACTTTCTCTCTCTCTCTCCCTCCCTTCATCCTTTTATTCTGCAGAACGAAATCTAAGTCTAGACTGGACAAGCATCCGAAACAAGGATCTAGAGGGAGATTTCTTTCCTCTCCTGTAATCAGCAGCAGAAGCCGCAGCCTCCGGACCCTGCTGGAGCCCCGGCTCCGATCAGCCGTCTGTTGGCAATGAATGCTTCGTGCTGCCTGCTCTCTGCTCAGCCAACGCTGCCTAATGGTTCAGAGCACCTTTCCTTCAGCAACCAGAGCGGCAAGAGCTTCTGCGAGCAGGTTTTCATCAAGCCTGAGGTCTTCCTGGCTCTGGGCATCATCAGCCTGATGGAGAACATCCTGGTCGTCCTGGCCGTGGTCAGGAACAGCAACCTGCACTCTCCCATGTACTTCTTCCTCTGCAGCCTGGCCGTGGCCGACATGCTGGTGAGCGTGTCCAACGCCCTGGAGACCATCATGATCGCCATCGTCAACAGCGACTACCTGACTTTCGAGGATCAGTTCCTGCAGCACATGGACAACGTCTTCGACTCCATGATCTGCATCTCCCTGGTGGCCTCCATCTGCAACCTCCTGGCCATCGCCGTCGACAGGTACACCAGCATCTTCTACGCGCTCCGCTACCACAGCATCATGACTGTGAGGAAGGCGCTAGGCCTGATTGCGGCCATCTGGCTGTGCTGTGGCGTCTGCGGCGTGGTGTTCATCGTCTACTCTGAGAGCAAGATGGTCATCGTGTGCCTCGTCACCATGTTCCTCACCATGCTGCTCCTCATGGGCACCCTCTACGTGCACATGTTCCTCTTTGCCCGGCTTCACGTCAAGCGCATCGCGGCACTGCCACCTGCCGTTGGGGTGGCGCCGCAGCAGCACTCGTGCATGAGGGGGGCCGTCACCATCACCATCCTGCTGGGGGTGTTCATCTTCTGCTGGGCCCCCTTCTTTCTCCATCTCATCTTCATCATAACCTGCCCCACCAACCCCTACTGCGTCTGCTACACCGCCCACTTCAACACCTACCTGGTCCTCATAATGTGCAACTCCGTCATCGACCCCCTGATCTACGCCTTCCGCAGCCTGGAGCTGCGCAACACCTTCAAGGAGATTCTCTGCAGCTGCAACGGCATGAGCGTTGGATAGGATGCAGGACCATAGGAAGGGTTATCGGTCTGATCACTTTTGACCCTGCATCCAGCCGAAGTGTTCAAAACGAAGGGGAAAAAATACTTAAAAGACTTAAAAATGTGTTAACAGTCGCGGTCGTTTGTGTCTTTTTGTTGTTGCTGTTGTTCTGGGGGTTTTGGGGGCGTTTTTCTGGCCGTGCCAGGTCTTAGTTGCGGCGGGCAGGATCCTTGTTGTAGCATGCAAACTCTTCATTGCGGCATGTGGGGTCTGGTTCCTTGACCAGGGATCGAACCCGGACCCCCTGCACGGGGAGCACAGAGTCTTAACCACTGGACCACCAGGGGAGTCCCAGTGTGTCTTTTGTTTTTTAGCTTGCAGAAAGCCTTTTGAAAGGAGCAAATGGTCTATAACAGGCTCTCTGAAAGGATGCCAATGTGGGTTAAACCACAAACTCTGATTTCCCGAATAGTCACTGGGGGAAATCCGTGAAGGCTGCTCTGGGCGCTTTCTGCATTCATCTTCATGCATCCAGGGTCTGTGACGCCTGCCTGCACCCTGCTTCCCACCCATGCTTTCATGCTTCAGGTCAGACTGAAGGATTTGCAGTAACAGTAAGGGTGATTTGAACCTCTCCCAAGCAAACCTGTTACGGCTACCAACCTCCGGCTGCCAGCTGCTTGGATGGCTTTGCTCTCAGTTCATACGGGACTGGGTTTCTAGTCTACTACTCTATTTACAGTAAAGACAATTTCCTAAAAACAACAAACTCTGTGGAAGAAGTAATGTAATGCTATGCTGTTTGCCCCTCTTCTTGACCATACCCCACACCAGCCTCCACACCCTGCAAACAGCATGGGGATGTAACCCACTTCTATTTTTGCTGTTACTGTTGTTCTTGTTGGGTTTTTATACATTCAACATAGGGCAGTTTTCAAAATAATGAAAGAGAGATAAAGTGCTTTGGAAAATCAGGACATACCTGTGTACAAAGTATTTTGATACCTTGCTATTTTAAAGTATACATTTCCCTATTTTAAAAAAGCAATTTTTCCTATTACTCCTCTTCTGTCTTTAAAACAAGAGAGGCAATCGTGAGTAGGAAGGCGTGTGTCTCAAGAAATTGCCTGACGGTTGTTTTGGAGACTTAGAGTCTGTGAGCTTCCTCCGGCTTTCCTGGAGACTGTTTTGCTCTTAAGAACTGTGCCTCTATCACATTTTATCTATGTGATGTGATCTATTAAGGAGAATGGTTTCTGGTTCACTGCTCCTTTTGCACGACATGGTGTTAAAGGTGGGTGACCCTGTTATCAAGGTCCATACCATATCCAGTAAAGTGATTCACTCCTGTGAACACAGGGCAAGATTCACCGATGAGCGCTGTCCATGGTTGCGTGCTACAGGCATCCATCAGACCCCTTTCCACCACAGAGGACCTCAAGCTGTGTTTTCCGGCTGTCCTCACGTCCCCCACCCCACCCCGCACCCGCCATGAATTCCCATACTATGCTGTGTCTTTGGCATACAACTGTGTATTTTTCTTGTGCTGGAATATACTGGGGTTTCTTGTACTTGATCTGTGCTAATGTGAACAATATCACTTGTTTCTTGCTTTGATTGTGACGTTTGGAAATAATAAAAGGCTTTTGTGGCTGATAAACATGTGTCACATTGAACCACACCACCTGGAAGCATCCTGGTGACTTCTGCTCGTGGCCATCGTACGTGACACTGCAATTCTGTGACTATTTTGTAAATGGCATAAACATCCTCATTGACCACACTGCTGGTCTTTTCTAGGGCAATGCCTTTTAGCCAAACTACAGAACTCTCCCATTTAGTTTACAAAAATACCAGGCTGAAATTTCTGGTTCACTGTCACTCCATTATTATAATCGAGACACCAAATAATAGGTCTTGTCCACTGCCACAAGGCAAGTTAATGTGGAAAATGGGGAATCGAATTCTTTGAAAATTGTATTAACAGCTTTAGGAATTATGATGTCCCTTTTCTATGTAAACAAGAGCAAAATAACGTATTTTTCACTCTTTTATATCCACTTTCACATTATTTCATTTATCCTGTCAACAAACCTCTAAAATAGGTGAGTCACTTTACAGATAAAGAAGCTTAGTCCCAGAGGGGTTACGTGATTGCCCAAGAATGCCCAGCTAAGTCAGGGTCACTGCATATTTTGTACCCTGGTGCTGATGCCTTTTTGCACCAACACGACGCTGTCGACAGCTTTCCACAATCAAAACTGATCCAGCTGCCCTCTCTACGCACATTTTAGCTGAGAGCAATGCTTCTGAAGAGAAACGCCTGTTGGAATCACCCGGGATCTTGTTCAAGTGCAAAAGCTAATTCAGCAGGTCAGGAGTGGAGCCTAAGACGCTGCATTTCTGACTCTGACAAGCTCCCAGGGGATGTGGCTATTGGTCTGAGGACCCCCTTTTAAATAGCAAGGACACAGAGGACTTTCAAATGAGCATAATTCACAGCCAAAAATACACATCTGTGTGCAGTGCTGACCCCACGCCAGGAACTGTGCTAAGTACCTTACCAGCACTTGCTTCTTTGACCCCTGCAATAACCCCTTCAGGCAGACACTAGGATCCTCCTTATTTACAGATAAGGCATCTGAAACTCAGGAAGGTTAAGGAATCTATGGAAACTCAGCTACAAGTGGAGAAGTGGAGATTCAAACTTGGGCTGCCTGCCCCCCACTCCCAAGCACAACCCAGACAGCCTACCACTTCTCCTGGAAACAGCATAATTGAGCCATGGCCCAGTCCCCTCAGAGGCATGTATCACTATGAAGCGAGGCTTTAATGCATATTTCTACAACCACGAGTCCACATGTTCAAAACACAGTGTCCATTGAGCTGTCATAAAAACCAAGAAGACAATTCATTCTTTTAACTTGCTATACTTTTGCAAAGTCTGTGGGTAGCCCTGGTAGTGCATCCATTTCTGGGGTGAACAACCCTGGACATTAGGCTGTCATTGTCTCCTCCATGACCACTTTCCCAGATCTTCACATGAGAACCCACTGTGCATTTCAAGCAGGGGGATGGTTAGGTTCAAAAATGCTTAATTTTGGGGCTTCCCTGGTGGTGCCGTGCTTGGGAGTCCGCCTGCCGATGCAGAGGACGCGGGTTCGTGCCCTGGTCCGGGAGGATCCCACATGCCGCGGAGCGGCTGGGCCCATGAGCCATGGCCGCTGAGCCTGCATGTCCGGAGCCTGTGCTCCGCAAGGGGAGAGGCCACGGCAGTGAGAGGCCCGCGTACCGCAAAAAAAAAAAAGAAAAAAGAAAAAAAGCTTAACTTTTGTAAATAAAAGCACATTATGATTTTCATTCGTTTGTTAAGTTATGTTTACTTTCACCCCCCTAAGGCCAAGGCAGAATCACTGCAGTGTTTGTCTTCCTGCACCCCTAGAAATCATTGCCTGTTGTCCTTATTTAAGTTGAACTTTTGAGCTTAACTGTGATGTTTTTCTGTGGGGCTGGGGGCTACAACCACTCCAGCCTCCTTGGCTGAGAACGTTTACCCACCCTCACTTCCACTAAAATCCATTCTCTACACAGCAGTCAGTGCAATCATTTAAAGATCTAAATCAGATAACATCACACCCCTGCTCAAAACTCTTCAGTGGCTTTGAATAAAATTCCACTTCCTTACCCTGCTCTACAAAGCCCTAACGATCTGATCTCCTCCAGGAAGTCCCCAACCCCCCACGCCCACCATACTCCCCCCTCACTGGGCTCAAACTCACCGTACTCATTCCCGCCACAGGATCTCTGTGCCTGCTCTTTTCCCTACCTGAAGTCTCTTTCCCCGCATCTTCCCATGACTGGAACCATCTTATCCTTCAGGCTCCAGCCCAATCCTCAGAGATGCCTTTCCTGCTCTCTTTCTAAAGAAGACCCCAGTCACTCACATGAAGTATTGTTTTACCACAGATCTTATTACGATTTTATATTTTCTTGTTAATGTGTTTGTTTAATTATCATCAACCTCTCCCACCAGAAAGCAGTAATTGGCATGGAAAACCGATCAGTAACAAATACGTTGAATGAATAAGTGACTTCATGAATACACTTAAAGGTGAGTTCAAGTCTAACCAAAAAGAATATAACACACCAGTGATCCTCAAATTTGGTGAATATCAGTAACAAACGTGGAGTTTGAGAAACCAGCCTGTTCTCTGAAACCTGTGATCCAGCTGTTCAGAGGTAATGTCAGGCATCTGACATTACCACACACGCCAAACTTGCAGAACCACCTAAACCGACAAGCACCGCTGATTTCTTAAAATTAACAAAAAACAGTACCCCAGGGGCTTAAATCTCTTTCCCATCACCATTTCCTGTCAGGATGTCAAGCACCTGCAATTGATGTTGGGCCATCCAAGAACCAACATAAACCCAGAAACTGGGAAGAAACAGATGACAAAGCACAGAATAAAAGTAAACCCTTCAAAGGAAGAACTCAACCTTTCTCACGTAAAAACACTTATTTGAGAGCCAAATCAGTAAAAGATAATAATAATAAAATGCGTTACCTAGTATTATCAATATTACATGCCAGACATTGGACTAAGCATTTAGATAAATTAACTCGTTGAATTCTCATGAAAACCCTATGAGGTAAGCACTATTAATGTCTTGTCCTGCAGAAAAGGAAACTTAAGATCATGGAGGTTAATCATCCAGACCCAGGCTCCTCAGAATTCGAGGAGGAGAGCAGACACTAAGCCACAGTCAGGCTCCACGGTCCACGCATTGCCCACAATCCCACTGCGTGAGGTAGCACGTGGCCGTAGCGATGCTCTCCAGGCTTGAATGGGCTTCAGCAGCTCTCAACTCCAACAGAGAACTTTGTGTACTTTTTAATGGAAGTATAATAAATATACAGAAACGTTCTTTAAAATTATCCTTTTTGCCATTTTTTCATCAGGCGACACAGAAAACACGTCTACCCCCAGAGCCAGGAGTTGAGTGGCAGTGGGAAGCAGCTAATGATGTGAGTTGCTCAAGCCAAAAAAAATGTATGTCCCATGAAATACGTGAATAATTGACTCATTTCCCCGAATGTCACAGAGCACAGGTCTGACCTGAAAAATAAATACATGTACAATCCTGAGAAACAAAGAAGAAAGAAAGATTCCTTCTTCGTTTCTAACTGTAGGAGGAAAAAAAAATCCTTCCCTGTGTTTATTCCGTTTATGCTGTGACATGTGCTGGATTGTTAAGAGGTGGCACATCCCACTCGCCATCAGCGGGAACACAAGAGCAATGTCACAGGTGGTCCTTTAGGGCGAACGCCACAGGAGGTGCTTTGAAGGACTCTGTTTATCAGGCAAGAAAACAGTTTGCCCCTCTCTGAAAACACTGGAGAGACAACAGAGGAAACTCTGAGCTGAAATTCAGGAGAGCCCGGGACGAGGAGTGGCTCGAGGCTGGTATGGCCGCGAGCAAGGCTGTCACTGCCTGTGGGCTTTGGTCACACATCTCTGCGACTGGCAGAGCTGGACTTGACAGGAGGGTCTCAAACTTTCCCCCTGTCCGTGGTGGTCACAGGTGACTGCTGCCTCAGGACTGCGGATCAGGTGACACAGGGCCCCTCAACACCAGCCACGAGGGTGGTGCCCGGCTCATGAGTCCTCCACGTCTTGGGCACAGCAACCACATCTGTGACCCAAGGCAGCCCAAGGAGACTCTCAGTACTTGAACTACTGAGAAAGAAAGGCCCTCCTTCCCCTGGACCTCTGGGTACCAAGCTGCCTGGGGCTGCAGCAGGAGCACCTGAGGAGGAAGGCAGCATCCAAAAAGCAGACGGATGCTTTCCTCTAAGAGTCTGATAGTCCCTGGCCTTACATTTAGATCTTGAATCCATTTTGAGCTTATTTTTGTGTATGGTGTTAAGGAGTGATCTAATTTCATTCTTTTACATGTAGCTGTTCGGATGAAAGAGACGGGATTCCTGCTGTTCTCATTTGATGCCTGCCTCCAGCTCCGCCTGAAGTTAGTCCTAAGCCTGGACACTCTGTGACTGAGCTACTGAACGTGTAAGCAACAGCATCCTGACCAACGCAGAGGCTGGGGGGGCGGGGAGGGGGGGCAAGAGAGGAGGCTGGTGGAGGGAGAGGAGAGAAGAGGGGCTGAGACTAAGACGAGGGAAGGCTCCAAGCTCAGGGAGACGGCTCTCCCATGACCTGGTTTACATACTGGCTTTAACACACTAAGATCAGATGTGCGAAAAGAATTAACTAGAAATGAAAACAAAAACTAACCACTAGAGATGATTCAAGGAAGTTTCTGATCTGCCACCCTGTTTTACTGGCCTTACCCTCTACATTCTGAGGGTTACATTAGAAATGGAAACGTTTCTAATGAAGATATGAAAAGGAAGTAGAAAACTAGACAACAAAACCGACGTTTCCAGTGTGGTGAGTCACCCATCCCCTCCTCAGTGACCCCTCCACCTTTAGATGAATCCGTACGGAGCACTTCTGGTCTGATATCAAACCAGAGAATACAATGATGCTAACACAGTCTTTCTGGGCAGCCTCATCCCGAGGGAAAGGCGTGCCTTTGCCAGCGATGCTGAGAAACTCAGTTGGCGGCTGGATCTCCAGCAGGCAGAGAGCTGTGTCTGCAGAAGGAACAAGGAGGGCTGAGAAGTCTAGTGGGGACAGAATCTAACTCAGCAGCAAAGTGCTGAGCTCCCCCTCAAGGTTAGCCCAGGACACGAACTTGGTGCCTGTAGGGACGTGAATATTTATTCACGTCTGCTGCCCCTCCCCATCCCCCTCCCATGACCCCTCTGACCTGGGAGCAGCATGGGGAGGCGGGCTCCATCATCCCTCTCCAAGTCCACCCCCCATGCCTGGTCCAAAGCAGGCACTCAGACAACATCTGGGGAATGAACAAATGGAATCAACTTGAGACCTCACCTTTCATTCATTCACACAGCTGAACATCGTAGCACAGAGCCTGTGGTCATGGACTTTAGAAGCAGACCAGACCTGAGTTCGGTCCAGGGCCCTGCCTCTCACCAACATCGGCAGTTTATTTGTCTCCTGGCCAGGAAAAAATGGGAATAATGTTAGCACCTCCATCAAGTGTTGTTGAGAAGTTTCAATGAAATAACACATCAAAGACTGCTTAGCACGGTCCCGGGGGCCCCTTGACGTTACTCCTACTGTTATCATTATCATTAAAGAATATTAGTGGGCCACTTTATTATATGCTGGGCTCACCCTATGGGGCTTCTTCAACAGAAGCCACCCAAAATCCCCTGGAGATCTTGTGGAAATGCAGATTCTGAATCACAGGGCTGGGAGCGGGGGCCCGGGACTCTGCATTTCTATCAGGTGCCAAGTGGATGCTGCTGCTGCCAGTCTGAGAAGCCGCCCACAGTAGAGACTTCGAAGCTGAGGACAAGACAATTTTCCACAGCTGAAATTCATAGTTAAGGCGCCTTCTCTTGACAAAGCAAATGCATTGATCGCATCACATAAGGCCAAAGGAAACGCCTGGGGAAATCAAAAGGGGTCATAATTAAGTAAAATCACCTGCAGCTTTCCGTCTTCAGAAACCGTTTTCCATTAGCCCCCTCCTGGCCCAGGCAGCTGCTCCACCCAGCAGCCACCGTCTAAGATGAAATGAAGCGAGCAGGTGAGCTGTCAGTACTGCGGACTTGGGCATGAATCACCCTGCAGACAATCTACCCTCTGAATCACCCACCACTGAGATGATGCCATCAATACGAAGTCCCACCAGACAACTCCAAAAAGAGTAAAAACGGGCTGAGAAGCAAGCAAGGCATGGAGCCTCCAGAAAGAGAAAGGTTAGTAAGGGTGATGAAGGCTTCTAGAACCATCACTGCTGGTTCTAGGTGAGCCACAAGCACTTCTAGCAGCGGTCCTCAAATTTGGAGGCAGCTGCAAAACTAAAAATTCTGATACCGGGTTATAGTCTTCAAAGAATTTCACCGGTAGGAATTGCAGCTCAGTTACAGGGATTTTTTTTTAAGCTCCAACATGATGTTTTGGGGTCAGGCAGGTTGGAATCAGAATGCTGTCATTGCTGGGTGATGAGGATCAGCCCTCCAGGCCTGGAGTTTCCCACCTGTGAAATGAAAATAATCACCAGCTTCAGGAAAACGGTGAGCATCACAGATAAAAAGTACAAAGACCTGACTCAGTTTATGGTCCTCCTTCCTAGGCATTTTCTTGTCAGAATAAGACTCATCTTCTATAACTGCTATCTTACCTAATGTCTCAAGCCAATTTAGTAATCACCAGCTTCACAACTGCTTAATTCTTTTCAGGAGATGTTAGGCTTCGAATATCCCACTCGGCACATAAAATGTGTACTCTCTTCCAAGTCTACCTTTCCTTCTTCTCCACGTCTGGGTCTTCTCTTCCGTCATCACAAGTATCTGTTGAGTGTTTAATGTGGACCAGGTACTGTGCCAGCTGCAGGGGATGTCACAGCGAACAAGACAGCCCTGTCTTCAGAAAGCCTAGCGGGCAGGTGAAGAAACAGCCCTTGGACGGGCAAGGTCTGGATCCCCTTTCAAAGTCAAAGTTTGCAGGGAAAGGGACAGACAGCCCCAGGCAGTCTGATCTTCTCACAGTGTCTCCTTGACCCAAATGCTTAGCCATTCCAAGCCTCAGTTTTCTCATCTGTGTAATATGAGTGGCTCTTGTACTCACCAGCTTCCCTGAGCGGAGAAGTGGGCCAAGAAAGTAGGAGGGTGCACTGCCCCAAGTAGACTTTAAATTGCTCAGGACTTCCCTCCCAATCTCAGATCACTTCCCCAGCAGGGGCAGAGAGAAGGAAGCGAGGATCCAAGGAAAAGGCAAACAATTTGCTTCCTGTGTTCTAAGGCTCCGCCAGAAACACCTGAACAGGTAAGAATCTGGTCTACCTCACTTAGGAACAAGAGACAGCTTGTCACTCTCATGCTTTTAAATCAAATTCTGATGACCTCGATTTATTCCAAGAAGGAGCAGAGTCAAGACTCTTTCAATTGCAGACAACAAAAACCCATCTCCAACTGGCTTATTAAAAAAAAAAAAAAAAAAAAAAGGAGGGAGGAATTTATTCGGGCCCTGCTACATCTAGGTACTGAAGTGATGCCACGAGAAATCTCTGTCCCTTGAGACTAATTTCCCCTCCTTTGGCTTCCTTCTTGGGCAGCTCTTTTTCACATGCTGTACCCAATAGCACAAGACTTCTATCAGCTCTCCAACTCCAGTATAAAAACCAGCTTCTCTGTCCCAATCATCTCCCGCCACCCAAAAAAGAAGAAGAAAAACTTCAGGCCAACAAAATTAAATCATATGCCCATCTCTAAGCCAGTCACTTTGGCCTGTGCATTCACTCAGTCCTGGATAAAACTCCCACCTAGGAGCTGGGGCAGGGGCTTCAGCTCTGTGGGCGGTGAGAAGTGGGGAGGACGTCCCACACAAGACACTTGGGTACTGTTTCCAAAATCATGCACTATCCACTCCCCTCTCACCCTCCAGCCCTGCCCCAAATATTTTGTAGCCTTGATTTGCATAATCTACTCCTTCCTGATGGCTTCCTGGATTCCTCTCCTTCCCTTAAGATATAACTGATAATTTCTAAGTAACTCTTAGCACATCCATTCTAAACTTCTGAATTATCCTTAAAAGATCCTATGTAAAAACACAAATATACATGCTAGAAGAGAGACTTCATTTTGAATTGGGTCATCCTACAGTTTGCTTTTCTTGTCCTTTGTTTCCAACATTCGAGGGCTTACATAAACTAGTCTGCTAAATTGTTTCTCATCCCTAGTCTTGTCCTTGGTTTCACAATACCAAGAGAGGGCAGCTTTGAATTTTCTGGGCCATGGTACTCCTCAGAACAAATCAAGTGGGTGCGCATTATGAATCAGACAGAAATATACGTCAACGGCATCTTAACTTTTAAAACACGAGTGTGAAGTAAAAATCCGTGGGTCATTTCCTCAAATATCACTTGCATTTTGAAACTGCCCTCTTCCACCCCAACTCACGTACACAGATTATCATTAAAAATAAATAAGTTACTCTACTCAATATTCTGTAATAACCGGTATGGGAAAAAGAATCTGAAAAAAATAAGTTACTCGTGGAAATGTTCTAGCAGCATTACTCGGTATAGCCAAAAATGGAAAAGCCCAAGTGTCCATCAACTGACAAAGGGTTAAACAAAATGTGGCACATCCATACAATGAAATATTAGCCATAACAAGGGATGAACTACGTTTATAACATGGGTGACCTCAAAAATATGATGCGAAGTGAAAGAAGCCAGACACAAAAGCCTAGATTTTGTATTATTCCATCAATACAAAATATCTAGAAAAGGCAAATTCATACAGACAGAAAGTAGATTAGTGGCTGCCTGGAACTGGGGCTAGGAATGAGGACTGACTGGAAACAGGCACAAGAGATCTGATCCGGGTGACAGAAATACCCTAAAACTGGACTGTGGTGTCACTGGATATGATATAATAAGAAATCAATGTTTGGCCTTTGTCCCTGGTTCTTGGCACATGACTCCTAAAACTCTTGGAGTCTCTGGGTTGATAAGTATGGTCTTTGTATGTTAATGGATGACTCACGCTGGGGGCCCCTAGATGGCTTCAGGGCTGATGGCCAAAGAGACCAAGACATGAGTAGAAGGTTGGAACTTTCGGCGCCAACCCCCCCGACCTACAGGGAGAAGAAAGGGACTAAAGAGTGAGTTACATCCCCTTCACGACTACGCAGTGGAACCTCCATAAACACAGCTGAACGACAGGGCCCAGGGAGCTTTCCGGCTGGAACACACCGAGGTGCTGGGAGGGTGATACTCCCAGAGAAGGCATGGAAGCTCAGCATCCCTCCCACATACCTTGCCCCAAGCATCTCTTCCATGTGGCTGCTCCTGAGTTGTACCCTTTACAATAAACCAGTAAGAGTATTTTGCTGAGCTCTGAGAGTCCCTCTAGTGAATTATCACACCTGAGGGGGATACTGCAGGAAGCCCCGATTTATAGCTCGTCAGTAAGAAGTACAGGTAACAACCTGGGACTTGTGACTGGACGTCTGACACGAGGACAGTCTCGTGGGACTGAGCCCTGGCATCTGTGAGGTCTGCACGAACTCCAGGAAATTAGCGTCACAACTGAATTGAACTGTAGGACAGCCTGTTGGTGTCCGGAGAGTGGGAGAACTGGTCAGTGTGGGGAGAAAACCCACTTATTTGGTGTCAGAAGTGTTAGGAGTAAAAACAGCTCACTGCACAACTCAGCAAAATTACTAAAAATCAGTGACTGTGCACTTAACATGGGTGAATTTTATGGTATGTAAGTTATATCTAAATGAAGTTGTTTCAAAAGGGAAACCTGCAAAAGAATAGACAAGTAAATGAGATGCTACAGGTGCTGTCCCATGCTGTCCCAGATGCACTGCTCAATGACCCAGCTACCTGGATGAGCAGGCGTCCAGACCACCCCTGGAAAATACTCCAGTACCTACACTTTTATTGGTGTCAGGGAGGGAGAACCAGTCCCACTTATAGCCATCTCCGAGAACTCTTTCAGTTGGAAAGTTTTGCTTCGGGCGACTCCTTGGGCACCCGACAGGAGGAAGAAGCTGCAGATTCCAAAGGACAAAGGGACCACGTGTCTCATAGCATCGTTGTTCATAAAGGACTCGTCTGCTCCATTGGTTTGTATCCTCCTAGGGTCTGTTCCCTGCACAGCATGTATAGGACGTGGCAGAGGAAGGCACTGGGCACTCAGAGCAGCTTTTGAAATGGATCAAAACACTGAAGGCAGAACTTCTCTGGCTTAAATGGCTAATGGCTTGTGTGACAGTTTCACTGGGTAGGACAGCCTGACCTTTTGTTTGGGTGGAGAATGTATAATTACCTGAATTTTTTCCCCAGGCAGCAACAATCACATCTCGTCCCGTTTAATTTAATTAATTTTTTTTGGCATACTGAACATCTAATCATTATCCAGTCACAGAAATGTACAGTCAGACAGACTTCGGTCTTCTGCTTTTCCGAAGTTTCGATTTATCCATTAAAGACGTGTGTCCATCTTATTAAAATTGTTCTTGGATATTAGGCAAACGTTTTAGACTTTGAGGATCGCTAATTTTCTTTTTAAACAAATGCTAGCTCTTC
The DNA here is from genome assembly GCF_003031525.2 of Neophocaena asiaeorientalis asiaeorientalis. NCBI lineage: Eukaryota > Metazoa > Chordata > Mammalia > Artiodactyla > Phocoenidae > Neophocaena > Neophocaena asiaeorientalis. Next base: position 6,343,350 of record NW_020173687.1, on the reverse strand, counting down.
CTTTTAAAAATGGTTTAAACTTTCAAATCCTTAACAGCTTATTTTTTATTATGAGATGATTGAGATATTTTTTTCCCAGCCCCATCTTAACAAATCACATTATTGTGATGTGGTGGAAACATCTCAGGCTCTGGGCTCAGACCTGGGTGCTCACCTTGGCTTTGCCACTTTCCAGCTGCGTGGCTCTGGCTAAGTTACTTACCTCTCTGAGCCTCGCTGTCAGCACTGATGAAACGAGGATGATTTCTACGCTGTTTCGAAGATTAAAATTAAAGGAGGAAAGGGTGTCATCGTTTCAGATCTGTATAAATATGTTTAGGACAGTGATGGCACAGCGTCGGTTTCCAACAAGCAATGATGCTTACTGCATCCATCCTGGGTGATGTCTGGACGATACCCAGTCAGTGGGCAGTAGACTCAAGATCTAAATCCGCCATAATCAAATTCTGTAACACAAGCTCTTTACAAAGGATGACGTGTATGTACTTCCTAGACCAGTTTTCAATCAGCAGTTGATCCTTAGAACTTGTGTCATTGAGAGCTTGGCCATTCACTAGTTGCCTGTCTTTGGTATGGTTGCTTACCTACTCTGCGCTTCCCTTTTCTTATCTGTAAAAGGGGGATAGTAAATAGCTTCTACTTCCAAGGGTGTGAAGGGAATGAAATGAGCATTAAATTAAATAATTAGTACATTTAAAGCACTTGGAATGGTACCTGGCACACAGTAAGCTGTCAGTGAATATTAATTCTCTTTCTTGATGTGATCATTACTGTGTGCTGTGGTCCCTGACTTCACAGCCTAACATAATGCAGGTGCTTTAGAAACTGTAATTATTAGTACAAACAGGTACTTTCCCCAGGCACAGATAGAGCATATGTGAATATTTCTTTTCAGCAAGAGGAGCTGTCAATGGTTCTCTACATAGAAAGCTACAAATACTCTTTTCTATGTTTTCCTCTAAGAGTTTGATAGTGTCTGGCCTTACATTTAGGTCTTTAATCCATTTTGAGTTTATTTTTGTGTATGGTGTTAAGGAGTGTTCATTCTTTTACATGTAGCTGTCCAGTTTTCCCAGCACCACTTATTGAAGAGGCTGTCTTTTCTCCACTGTATATTCCTGCCTCTTTTATCAAAGATAAGGTGGCCATACGTGCGTGGTTTATCTCTGGGCTCTTTAAAGTTCCCCTGAGTTACAACAACGGAGGCAAGGAGGTGTCACTGGCTCAGGAGAAAACAAAGAAGTGTAGGTTTCTTTGGACCTAGCAAGATGCCCCAACCTCTGCAGTGCAGAGCTTGGGGGAAGGAGGACCAATTGCATAAGAAGCTCTCGATTTTTCTGGAAGAAAAAAAGTTGATAACACAACTGCTTCTCCCTGGGATTTTAGTTATAAAGACCTGCCATATGTATGGGTTCAGGACTCCACAAAGACCCAGGAGCAGGGAAGAGAGAAAAAGGGTCCCTGGAAATAAGATAGCTGTGGTGGTAGGGTTGCCAGATTTGGCAAATAATACATTTCACTCATTCCCTATGTAGGGTTGCAAGACAAATGATGAATAATTTTTATTATAAATATACCTCTTTCAATATTTGGGATAGACTTACATTGAAAAGTTATAAGTTGTTCATCTAAAGTTAAAATTGAACTGGAGGGACTTCCCTGGTGGTGCAGTGGTTAAGAAACCGCCTGCCAGTGCAGGGAACACAGGTTCGATCCCTGATCCGGGAAGATCCCATATGCCGCGGAGCAACTAAGCCCACGCGCCACAACTACTGAGCCTGTGCTCTAGAGCCTGTGAGCCACAGCTGCTGAGCCCGCGAGCCACAACTACTGAAGCCCACGCACCTAGAGCCCGTGCTCCCCAACAAGAGAAACCACCGCAATGAGAAGCCCGCACACCACAACGAAGAGTAGCCCCCGCTCGCCGCAACTAGAGAAAGCCCGCGCCCAGCAACGAAGACCCAACGCAGCCAAAAATAAATAAATAAATAACTTTCTTTAAAAATTGAACTGGATTTTCTCTATTTTATCTGGCAATCTACATAGCGGAGTGAAAGGACCCCGGGCGTGGGGCTGAATGAAACTGGGAAGGGATAGAAACAGTGAGTTTAGGAGGCCAAGCTTTGGAAGGTCTGTTCCCTGGGTATTTGCAGCTGAGTAGGGATAAGGGGTCCATGGGGTCCTGGAGGTCTGGGCAGCTTTGGGGTGGGGTATAGTGTTGGGGTGCTGGGGTTCCACATGGTGATTACCCCTGGTCTTAAAGAACTCAGGATCCGCTTGTAGTCTTGTATGGAGGCATTCTTGAGGGTCCCTGGGCTTTTGTTAGCAAATCCCCATTTTTATGCTTTTCTCTGAAAACCCTTACTGAAATTCTTCATTTCTTAGACGTGAGGATTCCTCTCCTGGGATTTATGCTCATACAACACTGGCTGAGTTGAGGGGGACAGGAATGAGGGGAGACAGGATGCAGAACTAGGAACAGGAGACTGGGCTCTCATCCTGAATCGGGCAGTATCAGGCCACGTGACCTTAGGCAGGTGAATGACCTTCATGTAGTCTCAGCTTCATGCGGTCTCAGGAAAAAAGTTGAAATTCAGCATGGGCTTTTCATCTGAGTTTTGAGATGTTCCGGGGACCACCAAGGTGAGGTCATCAGGGCCTCCATCCCTCCACAAATTCTGTTTTACCTGCTGGGCTGAAAAAATATCTAATACCTACCTAGCACTCGCTACATGGCAGGCACCATTCTAAAAGCTTTCTGTGTATTAACGAATGTAATCCTCACAGCAATTCAGTAATGCAAATTACTATCAGTGTTGCCATTTGACAGGTAAGAAAACTGAGGGCCAGAGAGATTACTGCACCAGTGAGTGAATGGAGGACGCAGGACAAGAACCGGTGTCCTACCTCTAAATCCAGGCTCATAATCATTGCTACTCTGACTTTCCTGAAAATTAGATTTCATGTGAAGAAAAGTTTGTACCAGATTTCTAAAAAAAAATTTTTTAACTCCTAAACTAAGCACAACATAACACCATTTTCTACTCACCAGATTGGCCAAAATTGAAAAGATGGACAGCATCAAATGTTGCCAAGCGTAGGGTCACTGGGACCCTCTGTTCATGAGAATGTGAACTGATGAAGCATTGTTTGGCTCTATTAAAATTTAAGTGTAGCTACCCTTGTACGCACCCTAGAGAAACACCCATGTGTGCAAAGAGACACATATGAAAAAATTCATTCCAACAATGCTTATTTATAGCAGTGGAAATTTGGAAATACCTCAGTATGAGCCACAAGGGAGTGCTTGAATAAATTATGACACAACAATGCCGTGAAATACCCCATATCCAGTGATAAGAAATGTGAGCTAACACAGAAAGATCTGCAAGATAAGGGTAAAAAAATAAGTTGCAGAATAATCCACCTTCTCTTTCTCCCAAGGCTTTTTTTAAAAATATATTTATTTTCGGCTGCGTTGGGTCCTTGTTGCTGCACGCAGGCTTTTTCTAGTTGCGGCAAGCGGAGGCTACTCTTCATTGCAGTGCGGGGGCTTCTCTTGCGGTGGCTTCTCTTGTTGCGGAGCACGGGCTCTAGGTGCACAGGCTTCAGTAGTTGCGGCGCGCAGGCTTCAGGAGTTGTGGCTCGAGGGCTCTAGAGCACAGGCTCAGTAGTTGTGGTGCACGGGCTTCGTTGCTCCGCGGCATGTGGGATCTTCCCGAACCAGGGATCGAACCTGTGTCCCCTGAATTGGCAGGCGGATTCTTAACCACTGCGCCACCAGGGAAAAAGACTTTGAAAGGACCAAGCAGGAGGCACCAGTGACATCCACAAAAGGGGCTAAGGATTTTACCTGGGGCAGTGGGAACAGCTCAGATGACCGACCACAGGGACACGATGCTGGGGACTCACGGATCCTAGTCTCCACAGGGCATCAAGACAGGAAACAAATCAGGGACTTCCCTGGCGGTACAGTGGTTAGGGCTCCGCACTTTCACTGCCAAGGGCGTGGGTTCGATCCCTGATCGGGGAACTAAGATCCCACAAGCCAAGAGGTGTGGCCAAATAAATAAATAAATAAAAGACAGCAAACCAGATGTGATCTGTAAGTTGGAACAAGGAGGAAAGCTGTGGACCAAGGAGGGAGAAATGCCAGGAAGGTGCTAACCTGCAGGTTCCCTCCCAGAACCTGAGCCACAGAAGATCTATATTTGAGATTTCTGAAATAGAAAGAGTAGGCAACCCCACAGCAAAACATTTGTGAAGATATGTCTGTTCCTTCATAAAGTGGAAAGACTCACAAAGAACAGCGTATTATATTCCTTTTCAGAAAAAAAAAAAATATGGCAAGATGATGACCTGATGGACAGGCAATAGGAAAACAGCTGAGCTTTTTCACACAAGTGATGTTCTCTTACAGGAAGACCCAGACCAAGGTGACAAGCCTGGAAAACATGTTGGTTTAACCTCCACACTTACTTCTCCAAGAAATAAAATTCCCATCAATGTGATGCACTTAGAATGAATTTTAACCATAACCCAGACTTGGCTGACCACGCGGGAAATTGTACATGGATGAAGTCATCTGATCGTAACAAAGACGGAAGATGGCTCTAACCCAGAGCATCCAGGTTAGAGTAAAACCCTGAATGTCACCACTGTGGGAGAGCTGTGGCCAAAAGTCAAACTTCATCATACACTTTGGAATTCCTGGTGGAGACAACTGCTCTGAAAGTAATGAATCTGAGAGAGGAGAAAAATCAATGACAGCTCATCTCTTACCCCAAACAGGAATCTGTACCAGAGTGAGAAACCCTGTGAGCACCATCAAAGTGGGAATCCTAGAGCCAGAAGTCCCATGTCATCAGTGTCATGGAATTCATACAGGGGAGAAGCCTTATTAACATAATCACCACAGGAAACCTTTTTGGAAAAAAAAAACAAACACACACACACCTCATGGCACGTCAGAGATTTCATACTGGAAAAAATCCTTTTGGGTGTAATCAACGTGGGGAAATCTTTAGCTGTCATTCATCCCTCAAGAAACACTATCATGGATTTCATACAGAGCAGAAACCCAATGAATGCTTTGAGTGTCCGACATTCTCCCTTCATCGTGCACATCAGGGCTAACATGGATGTTTATTATTTGCAACTGAATCAGGCCCCCAGCAGAAAACAGATGGACCTCTCAAGTTAAGATGACTCAAATAGGATTTACTCGAAAAGGTTTTATTCAAAAGTGTAGATGTAAGGAAAGCACAAGGGATGGTGCGGTAACTCAAGGCCCTAAACCCAAAAAGGCGATGAAGATCAAACGGTTAAAAGTAGAGGAGAGAGGTATAGCTGATTCACTTTGTTATAAAGCAGAAACTAACACACCATTGTAAAGCAATTATACTCCAATAAAGATGTTAAAAACAAAAAAAAAAAAGTAGAGGAGAGAAGTTACGGAAAGACGATTTAGAAAGAGCTGTGGCTTTCTATCCGGGCGGGGGAGGCAGCCAGAAGAATTCATACCCCCAACCTCACTCATCTCCCTCCCTCTGAGCTCTCACCAGTGGCCCAGTGGCTGAGTCCAACCAGATGCCAAACAGCGAGGGAGTCTGTGATGCGGTCAGCGTTCCAGGACAGGTGGAGAGAGGTGAAGATGGATATCAAGGGGAAACAGAAGATATGCAGCCCAGCGACCAGGAACCCTAGCTGACACACGCCTGAGGACCAACCTGGGTGCCCTGTTCCCACTGTAGCCTAGACCCCGGTACAGAGCCTGGCCCAAATCCCCAGAACAGGCACTCAATAGAAATTGTTGAAATGAATAAAGGACCAGCGGAACCAAGGCAAACTTATCCAGCAGGAGAAAACTCAGAACTCCTCTGCCTGACCGTCTTTTTCAGGGCCCTTGGGGAGCATGGGAACGAGACGCTTTTGTAACACACATTTCCTGTCACCAGACAATGACACAGCAGAAGACCAGTAACACAGCAAGAGCTGACGCCCTTAAAGAGAAGAGGGAAATGTAAAAGGGAATCTTTGGGCGCTGGATTGGAAGCTTTAAGTGTAATCTCTGTAATAGGGGAGAAACTTTGTATTCTATTACAAGTTAATCATTAAAGGGATGTGGCCTATAAGCTTAAATTATACATAATGGCCCTTCTATGGAAACTCTGCCTCCCAGGTAATGAGCATTAAGCTAAAATACCTTTGTTTAGGGACTTCCCTGGTGGTCCAGCGGTTAAGCCTCCACACTTCCAATGCAGGGGGTGCGGGTTCGATCCCTGGTCAGGGAACTAAGATCCCACATGCTGCCTGGCCAAAAATAAAAATAATAATACCTTTGTTTAGCTCACAGGAAACATCCTGATCAGGCCCACCTGTGAATGACTGCAGGAAGGAAGAAATTAACACATCCCCTCCAAAAGCTGACTGGAACCAGGAAATGCTTGACTTTATTCCCTCCCCTTTTAGTATAAAAGAAGCCAGAATTCTGACTCAGGCAAGATGGTTCTTTGGGACGTGAGTCCACCCTCTTCTTGGTCTGCTGACTTTCCGAAAGTCAACTATATACATATATATAAAGTCGCTATTCCTCACCCCAACAACTTGTCTCTTGATTTATTGACCTGTCGTGCCACGAGCAGTATGAACTTGGACTTGGTAACATATCTCAGCAAATCCCCACAATTCTGCACAATAGTTGTTACTTCCCACCCTCAGTAGGTGAGAAAACTGAGGCTCTGAGAGCTTAGGTACATTTCCCAGGGCCACAAAGTAAATTGGAGATAGGCTTTGAATCTGGATCTATCTGCAACCAAAGCCTCTGGTTTTCCCACACAGCAGGGCATGGGGTAAACAACTGAGAGTAACTTCATAGTTTTAAGGCAAAAATGTCTCCACTCTGCTGATGTATCACAAACAGCTATTAACATGTTTTCTTTTATAACCACTGATCAAAACATCTATTAAGTGCCACATTCGTGGCTACAAACCCTGCAAGAAGCAAGTTAAATGACTTATTTAGCAACCCCTGGAGTGTTCCTTAACATTTCAAATGAAATGGACAAAGTGATTTTATGTACTATAAAACAAAATGACATCACAGTAGGTGCATAAAAAGGCCGTATTTTGAAAAGCATTTCTATTTATAATTATTGGCATTTGTGCTCTAACGGAAGACGAAAATTCTATAGCTTACCATATCGAATACCTCTGGAGAGAGGTGGTAAAAAAATCAAATCTCCCTTGAAAACCAAGCTACCTTTTCAAACAGTCTGAGTTTCCCAGTCGGTCTCAAGTTTCCCTGAAATCTTGGAGGTGGTTTTGGACTGTGAACAGTTCCCTTCTTCTTAATTAAGACTAACGTTTTGGTTGAAACATCCCCTCCCACAGGAAGCCTGAAGACTCCACCAGGCACCAGTGATCAAGGTCTCCTGAATGCTTTTAGCTTTTATTACATGTAACTCTTTGTTCCTTCATCAAACAAATACTTTGTTGAGCGTCTGACCATCCCAGTTACTATGCTAGGTGCAGTGAGTAGAAGATAGAGAAGGGTCCTGCTCTCATGGATCGCATACAACCAAATAAATAAAAAAGATATTGTGATAAGAGTTATGCTGGAAATAAAGCAGTTGATATCAGTGGAAGTGAATGGAGTGAGGGCAGTGTGTGTTGGAATACGTTTAACAAGCAGCTCTCTTGGGGAGGCGGGATGCCCTGATTTAGAGCATTTTCCCATTTCTTTTGTGTAAATACTCCTACCATGGCTGATTTCAAGCTACCAACATGATATCATGGAACATGGACTTCGGAAGAGACGTGCAGCATTAGAAAACCATCATATGGGTTTTGTACCATACAGAGAGAGCAGATGCATGTAACTTCAAGAGCACAGACAATACTAAAATATGGTGAAAGAATTAGGAAGCAATAAGTCTTGAGTATTATCTTTGTTTTTCTTTTGTTTGTTTTGGCTACGTTGGGTCTTCACTGCAGCGCGCGGGCTTTCTCTAGTTGTGGTGAGCGGGGGCTACTCTTCATTGCGGTGCACTTCTTCTCATTGCAGTGTCTTCTCTTGTTGCAGAACACGGGATCTAGGTGCGCGAACTTCAGTAGTTGTGGCACACGGGCTCAGTAGTTGTGGCTTGCGGGCTCTAGAGTGCAGGCTCAGTAGTTGCGGCGCATGGGTTCAGCTGCTCCATGGCGTGTGGAATCTTCGAGGACCAGGGGTCAAACCCATGTCCCCCGCATTGGCAGGCAGATTCTTAACCACTGCGTCACCAGGGAATTCCCTATTATCTTTGTTTTTAATGCAACTTACTTAATCATAAGTTTACATAACTTTATTTTGAATGATGATTATATTTGACGCACAGCTTGCAACATCCTTGAAAACTGAACAGTTGCCGCTTCTGAACCAGTATAAACAAACTCCAATGCACCACTTGTTAGGGGGGTCAGGAAGGGCCTTTCTGAGCAATTGACGGCTAAGATAAGACCCAAGAGAAGGAAAGGAGGCAGTCATGCAAAGATCCCGATGTGAAAAAGACCTTGGCATGGAAGGAAGAGGAGGCCAGTGGAGCTGGTGCACAGGGAAGAGAGAGGGCACATGGTGGGTGTGGCCCCAGAGGGGGATCAGAGGCCGTGGTGCAGAGTCATGCAGATGATGGAAAGGGATTCGGTGACATTCCGAGAACAATGAGAAGCCACTGGAGGGTGTTATTAAAAACGTCCAGGAGAATGGACTGTAGGAGGCACAAGAGCAGGGAGACCACTGGGGTGGCTACAGCAGTGGTCCAGGAGCGAGAGGATGACAGTTCCCAATATTTGTGCATACTTTTGCAAACGGTAAGTTTTACAAGAGCCATGTACATGCTTCTTGCCTGTGCCTCCACAAATGCGTTACAATGGGCAGGATATTACTCCCATTTTAAAGAGAAGGAGAGACTTCCCTGGTGGCGCAGTGGTTAAGAATCCGCCTGTCAATGCAGGGAACACAGGTTCGAGCCCTGGTCCAGGAACATCCACATGCCGCGGAGCAACTAAGCCCGTGCGCTCTAGAACCCGCAAGCCACAACTACTGAAGCCCGCGCACCTAGAGCCCGTGCTCCGCAACAAGAGAAGCCACCGCAATGAGAAGCCCACGCACTGCAACAAAGAGTAGCCCCCGCTCACCACAACTAGAGAAAGCCCATGTGCAGCAACAGAGACCCAAAGCAGCCACAAATAAATAAATAAATTTATTTTTTTTAAATAAAGAAAAGGAGACAGAACCTGAGGAATATCCGAGGGACTTTAACAAAGTTATGCGGAATGTGAATGGCCAAAGCAGGGCTTGAACAGTGAACTAAGGTGACCATATACCCCAATTTCTCTAGGACCATCTCAGTTTTGTCTCCTGCACCAGGGTAATTATCAATAGAAAATTGATAATTTTGGAAATTATCACTCTGGAAATTGTCCAGTTTGAGGTATAAATACAGAATGTGGGAAGGCAAGGACAAACTATGTGGGGTGAACTGGAATTTGAAGTATTGATAGGAACTCATGATTTCTAAAGTGTGCATGTGTGTCTAACCAAATGTCAGAATCAGGGGGTCACAAACCACGCTCTCCAACACGAATTTCACAATGCGAGCTGTCACTACTATGTAGCCTCCAGGGCTCTGTGGGATGACTGAGGCCCCTTTCTTGGCGGTGGCTAAGATGCCATCTTGTCTTGAACACTCGGCATCAGAACATAGTAAGACTTCACACATTCCTTTCAGTTAATCTAAAAACTATCAACAAGTGAGATTTTTATTTTACCTTCTAAAACTACTTTATTGAGTTATGACTGACATTTGAAACACCATACATATGGAATATATACAACTCTCTGAGTTTGGGGATAAGTATATAACCATGCAACCATCACTATCATCATGGCCGTTAACATTTCCATCACCTCCCAAAGTTCCCTCACACCCCTTTATCATTATTATTGTGTGTGTGATAAGAACACTTAATATAAGATCTACCCTGTAGCCAGTTTTATATATACAATACCTACTGTTAGCTCCAGGCACCATGCCGTACATTAGATCTCCAGAACTTATCCTGTATAACTGAAACTTTGTACCTTTTGACCAACATTTCTCCTCTTCCTCCTCCCCCAGCCCCTGGCAAACGCCATTCTGTTCTCTGCTTCTATGAGTTTGACTATTCTATATCCCACATATAAATAAGATCACATGGTATTTGTCTTTCTGTGTCTGGCTTCCAGGACCATTCATGTTGTTGTAAACGGTAGGATTTCCTTCTTTTTTAGGGCTGAATGATTTTCCATTTTCAAATATCCTGTATAATAAATATATTATATGTAATATATTAATAACTTATATAATATGTAAATGTATGTGTTATTTACATAATATAATTATGTATGTATATCACATTTTCTTTATCCATTCACCTTTCAATGGACATTCAGGTTGTTTCCATATCTTGGCTATTGTGAATAAGGCTGCAGTGAACATGGGAGTGCAGATCTCTCTTTGAGATTTTGATTTCATTTCCTTTGGATAAATATCTAGAAGTGCGATTGCTGGATCAGATGGCAGCTCTATTTATAATAGTTTGAGGAACCTCTATAGTGTTTTCCGTAACGGCTGTACCAATTTATATTCCTACCAACAGCACACAACGGTCCCTTTTCTCTACATCCCTGCCAACATTTGTTATTTGTTGTCTTTTTGATGACAGCCATGCTGACAGGTGTGAAGTGGCATCTCACTGTGGTTTTAATTTGTGGCAATTTTTATATCAGACAATTCGCTGCAGCCTTTAAAAATGGGGTACATCCGTTTGTTGACACGCAGAGGGCAACAGTTTGGCTGGTTGTCAGGGACATGGGCTTTGAAATCACACAAATCTGGGTTCAAATCCCAGCCAGGTCACTTGTAGGCTGTGTGCCTTGGGTAAGTTAAGCCCAAAGGCCTTTATCTGAAAAACGGTGATAAACGAACTACACATCCATGTGCAGGGCCATTTTATGATACTACTTTTTTTTTAAGTGTAAATATATAGGAAAAAATGTTGAGAATCTGTTTTTACAAAATGCTTCTGTGTATTTTCCATATTGATCACACATTACTTTAGAAAAACCGTAACTGTAAAATGAAAGAAAACTTGCACTTTTTACTTTATACATTTGGGTAATATTTGAATATTTTGACAAGCATGTACGTGTTATTGCTTTTTTTTTTCATTTTATTGGAGTATAGTTGATTTACAATGTTGTGTTAGTTTCAGGTATACAGCAAAGCATACCTGAATCAGTTATACATATGCATATATATATATATCCACTCTTTTTTAGATTCTTTTCCCATATAGGCCATTACAGAGTATTGAGTAGAGTCCCCTGTGCTATACAGTATTTATTGCTTTTTAATTCCAAACATATGAAGGGGCAACATTAAAAAATGTAATTGGCATCTTTGTCACTGGAGCTCCAGTGACTAAGGGCATTTGCAGCAAATGATGGCCTTGACCATCCTGCCTCTGCTAACTGAATTCTCTGAAAGGCTTCAACATCACTCAGGCATTTCTGTCCCTGAAATGTTCAGCTTTAACAAAATTCTAAGTAGAAGCATGACCATGAGTCACAATTACAGGAAGGTTTTATAAATATTATGTAAAAATTACCTAAGGCAACTTGGCTAAGACTTGAGCAAGTGGGAATGATTCACCCAAAACAATTATTGGGCGAGGGGAAAAGAGGAGAAGCCCTGACAGGCCCTTTTGTTTAAAATCTTCCCACGTCGCCTGTACGCAGAATGTTTGGATAAATCTTCACTTTCTGATTAAATAAGCTTACATGTGTCACCACAGTCATGTTCAGTTCCAACAGCCCAGTGCCAAGACCCCTCCTGATTCTGACATGTTGAGGCCGCCATTTTGTTTTTGTTTTTGTTTTTGTTTTTGTTTGCGGTACGCGGGCCTCTCACTGTTGTGGCCTCTCCCATTGCGGAGCACAGGCTCCGGACGCGCAGGCTCAGCGGCCATGGCTCACGGGCCCAGCCGCTCCGCGGCATGTGGGATCCTCCCGGACCGGGGCACGAACTCGTGTCCCCTGCATCGGCAGGCGGACTCTCAACCACTGTGCCACCAGAGAAGCCCGAGGCCGCCATTTTGAAGAATGGTTTTTTCCCTGCATCCAAGTGTATGTTTAAAGAAACTACGTCAAGCACAATTTCGTGGAGTAATAGAAAAGTCCAGTGGATGTCCGTCTGGAAGCATTTGCCAAGACAGTCATATTTATATCTCTGCCCATCCATGTAACCCTTCTCAGTATTTTCAATAAAATCACATTACATCAGACTTCAGCTTCAGCTCCTTCTCCTTCCTTGAACCTCTAACCAGACTCAGCCACTTTCTCCCATCATTATTTATACCACCTGCCTCCAAAAAACCCCATCCAGTTTCAGCACAATATCGAAAACAAGCTGAAGACCATCCACATCTCCCCTAGAGCCACGACTTCCTCAGGCATTCTGTCCTTTCAGCTATCATACACTAAACCTGTCTTTCCCAAATCTCAGTCACTTCTGTATCACCCTCATGGTGATTACCAGATCAGTTTACAACTTGTCCAAAAATTGACAACTTTTTTAAGAGGATATCTTTTTAAACTTAAATAAACATTTTTCACAGAAAATGGTATCCATTCCTAAAAATGCAAGAACAGTACCACTTGCTGTGCTCATTAGGGTATGCTGGATTTTGTGGCAGAAACAAGCAATCCCAAATTCTCAGTGTCGTTACACATCAGAAATTCATTTCATGATTGACCAAAGTCCACCACAGTCCAGACAATCCTCTCCAGGGCAGCAGTCCACAACACAAGTCTGTTTGATGCTCAAGCCTGGGCCGGAAAGAGACTGTTTTCATTTCCAGGGTGACTCTCCCCTCTCCAAAAACTGAGATATGCAAAACACACTGTACATCTTTATATGCTTACATTGATTTTTGAATCCAAGCCCTCATTCTGCTGGGCTGGTAAAAAATTCAGCCCTGCTATTCTTAGTGTTTCACTAAAATCACTACCATTAACCACAATTACCTGCTCCTTCAGGGTGGTGCACAGATGCTAAGAACTTTCGAGCACCAATTGGGAAGTTGCCCAGAGTCTGGCCATCTACCCAGAGGAGCTGCAGCCAGGAAGACCATTCCTGGTATCACTGCCTTCAGATTCACTCACTCTGCTTCTTCCATGCCAAGGGCCGCACCAGGCACCTCTGGTGATGCCCATGGCCCCTGCCTGGGATGTGCTCCCCCTGTGGTAAAAATGGCCATCCTCCCTAAGACCTGCTGAAAGGTCCTGCCATATTTGGGGGTTTTCCAGGGTACACGGCTCAGGATCCCACTGAGACCCAAGGATTTCTTCCTCCTGCCCCAGCCTATGGCATTCCTTCTTAACCTGGGGAAATGCTCCCGTCTCTTTTAACACCTCTCCTATCAGCTTTCCTTCTCTCCTCAAACCCCATTCTTCTTTATGGGCTTAGACCAGAAGCCATGAAGTCAAATGGCTTCAGGGCCCAGGAGGGCATGTAAATGAGTGAAATCAGCAGGGTATAAGGCAAAAGGGAGTGGTGAGAGTGTGGCAAACTGCGGGCCATGTGGTCCATCTAAAGAAGAGAGTTGCTCTTCAGCACCAAGAGCTGTCATATGGGAATTTTAGGACCCGAGTTGCCTGATAATCTGATTTTCCTGGGGATCTCAGAAATCCAGATGTTTAGGTGAAATTGCCCAATTTTTAATACACAGGTCAACCAAAAATGCCTTCTAGGCCACAGTGGACCCTGTGAGGGCCAGTTACACCTGGTGGCAAGATGGCAGCAGCCTGTGGCCAATTGGCTTCCAGATTCAAGTATGAATGAGAGTCTCCTTCCCAGGATTCCCCTCCCAAGCCTCCTTGCATTTGATTGGCTCTGATTGGGTCACATGTCATCCCTGAACCAATCACTAAGGTCAAGAGATTATGATGTGGTGATTGACCTCCCTCTGGGTGGTGGGCCACTGGTTGAGTTATGAGCTACCCAAGCACATGGTGGGAGAGTGGAGGGAAGATTGCCAAAAGAAAACTGAAAACTGGAGAAATGGATGCTGAGAAGGCAGATGTTCACCATAAGACACTTCTAAAAGCCCTCACTCAGTACCCTGTTTTGCACAGCTGCTTCAGAGGAGCTTAACAATTCTGAAGCCAGTGCAGAAAGACAACCCCCAATTACTGACATTTTTTAGCATAATAATTCAGATAGGGCCAGCTATGTAATTTGCAGGACCCAGTGAGGTGCCTTTTTCAAACAGTAGGGGAGAAATGCTGTTAAAGGTACTAAAACATACAGTTTTTTTCCTTTTTCCCATAGTCTCTCAACTTATGGAATCTTTTATTTGCTACGTAATGTCCTAAGTAAGGAAAAATTACAATTTTAAATTATGAGCATGAATTTCACTGTTTATACTATGCAATGTTTAAATGCAAATGAAAGGGCATTTAACTCCTCTGTAGAATTACACAATTTGTATTTTGTAGTTCGTATGTGCATATGCAACTCATCCTTACCAGAACAGCAGAAACACTGCACAAAACTAGCTTGGCTGTTTTTATTTCACTCTTTGATAAATGCACATTCTACCAACACTGTCTACCTTCAGCTACTGATGCGTAAGGAAGACAGAAAGGAAAGGATCCCTGGGGCACCCTCATCCTTCTCTTTCCTGCTGTAGCACCATTTTCTTTTTCTTTTTCTTTTCTTTTTTATTTTTTAGCACAACACGGGTCTTTTTTTTTAATTTTTCAAACAAAGTGCTCAAATCCAGGAAAAATCTCACAGATGAACTAGAAAAGGAAAGTGATCATTAGAGCCTAATTGAGGAATACATCCTTGGAATTTTTCATTCTTTCTTTGGTAAAGATTGTTTACCATATATATTCCCCCATCTGAAAAAGCATGTAGATGCAGATGGAATATCATTTTTCTTTCTAGTTAAGCACCTTAAACTTTCAGGTGTTGAAATCAGATATAATAGACATTATATGAAACTAAATGGCAGCAAAGTTGACATGATCGGCCCAAAGGTAAAACATGCAGCTTAATTCATCCAAAAACCCTTCCCTCCAGACGATTCAAAGCCAGTAATGACACTAAACCTATACCGCATTCTAATGAGGCAGCATATTTTTATCTAATTTTTAAATTCCTCCAGGTAGTAGTTATCTTGGTGTCATGAAGAAAAAATTATAGTGAAAATCATAGGGTGCTTTTCAGTAATTCTTCAAAAACAAATGTGTCTCAAAGGAGAGAAATAACCAAGATTTCAAGACATACGGAAAACAAATAATTTGTACACATATAGTTGCTTGCAAGCAAAAATTGAGGCAATTAAGAAAACTGTGTATGAAAAAATTAAGTTCAACACAGCTACAGTCTAGTTTCTAATAGTATACCAAAGGAAATGTTAGTACATAATTTTTATTTTTAGAAAAAATTTTAAAGGGTAGACCCATCTGGAGCCCATGAGGAAATTTTGTTAATTCTTCATAAAAAGAATGGTCAGTAAAAAAAAAAAAAAAAAAAAAAAAAAAGAATGGTCGGCTCATACAGGGAAGTGAAAAAGGATAAGACAGGATCGCTTGGTCCTTTGTGTTTCTTAGAACAACACTGTCTTCCTTCTGCCTTCAAAGCAGGTTCTGGTTTGAATAGAAAAATTGGCCTCTCAAGGCTGTCAGTGTCCCTGCTCATTCAGATGCACGCTGCTTACCTCGTACTCTGAGTCGTGCTGAATTCCCGTGCACTGGGTCCACTGGAATTCATAGGGCATCGTGGAAGCTGTGTGCAAATGGGGCAGCTAGGGACTGCAGCTGCTATGCACATTATATGTGTCTCCTCTACTCACAGACGTGTGATTGTCCCATCAGACTTCACTTGCACAACGAAAGCTCAAAGACGGAATTATTAAAGGGTTTCAAGATGGTGACAACAGGGCATTAAAGTGAGTGCAGAGCACCTCTGAACATGGGATCTGGACAGCTGCCCATGAAGCTAGCCCTGGCTTCAGGAGATACAGCATCCCTCATGGTGACACAGACACTGTATTATTCCCGGTATTTCAACCCCATCATCACCACCCAAAACAACAGACTCCCAAAAGGTAGTAATTTAAAATAGGTTGGCAAATAGACAGGAAAATAAAAGCTCTGTAAAAGCTGATGCTAAGTCCAACAGCATTGCCTCTCTGTCTAATTATACGCTGTTCTGCTCCCTGATGCTCCTTTTACATCCATCATCACCGAGTTGGTACAGACTGAGCTGTGCCGCCTGCTTGTTATCTCACGGAAAAATGTCCAGAAATAAATCAAGCCACCATGTGTACCTTTGCTAAAGAAGTTTGCTAAAGGAGCCTGGGTCCATGAATCAAGGCCCTGGAGATCTATCACTGACCGGTTGTCCACAAAGAAATGACTCACGCTGAGTGCATTTGGAACAAATTGTCTCTTATTTATAAAGCACCTATGGAGCCCTTGATCAATGCCAGCAACTCTTTTAAAATTCTCTTATTAATCCCCAGGACAACTCTAAAAGGTAAGAAACTATTATCATGCCCACTGTATAGATGGGCAAACTGAGGTACAGAGAGATTCATTAACACCTGGCAACACAGCTAGTAGGCAGTTGTCCAAAAGGTCATTGCAATGGTCAGAAAGTCCAAGGTCTAAGAGAATCATTTAGTCCTGTTGTTCTCACCAGGCATAACACAACCCAGCCAAAGAAAATAAACCTTTACCCAGCTTGTCTGAAGCTAATGGAGGGTTCCCCTAGCCCCCTGGTTCCCAGCCCTGACTATATACAGTAATAACCTGGGCTGCTCTTAAGTATCCAGGTGCCCTGGCTTCACCCCAGACACAACCTCTGTGGGCGGGGTGGACCCAGGCATCAGTATTCTGCAATGCTGCCCCCTGGTTCCAGGGTGTTGCCAAGGCCTGGCCCGCTCTCCCTGGTTGGTGGTGAATGATCGGGCACCAGCCCATGAGAAGAGCCACCGTTTGGGAATGGCTTATATTTTAATATAACCTGCCTACCTCCTCCTCTTCTTTTTTTTTTAAGAAAGTATTTATTGCACCAGTGATAGCTCTGACCCTAACACTGGCATGACCTAAGGCAAGAGTCCAAATTGAGGTCCACGTACCATAAGTCTCAGTATTTAAGTTATAAATCAAGGTAATAAATTGTTAAATAAATATGTTCTATCCTCCTACCTTGACAAATACATCCACCTAACAACAAAATGGAAAAACAAAACAAAACACGTGTAAAGCAACAGCTCATCCAAACAATGCGTGGACATGGACAAATTTGAAATAAATTTCACTCTCTACCAAAGACCAAAGACTGTGATTTGCTCTGGAGCAGGCCTGGGAACGGGCAAGTGCATTACAAAGAATGTCTCCCTCCCTCGCTGGGCTGCCGTCTGGCCTCCTCAATCACACATGCAACCCGTAGACACCATTTGCTTTTCCTCTTTTTGAGAAGGGAGGTCTTTCACCCACCATCAAGGCTCATCTGCTCTCGCAGCCCCACTGGTACCACCTGGGCACCTACAAAGGGCATCCAACATGGAAGCCATAAGGTTTCTCCTGACTTCCTTCCGGCCAGGCCTAGAATCATCTGCTCTCGCAGCCCCACTGGTACCACCTGGGCACCTACAAAGGGCATCCAACATGGAAGCCATAAGGTTTCTCCTGACTTCCTTCCGGCCAGGCCTAGAATCATCTGCTCTCGCAGCCCCACTGGTACCACCTGGGCACCTACAAAGGGCATCCAACATGGAAGCCATAAGGTTTCTCCTGACTTCCTTCCGGCCAGGCCTAGAATCATCTGCTCTCGCAGCCCCACTGGTACCACCTGGGCACCTACAAAGGGCATCCAACATGGAAGCCATAAGGTTTCTCCTGACTTCCTTCCGGCCAGGCCTAGAATCATCTGCTCTCGCAGCCCCACTGGTACCACCTGGGCACCTACAAAGGGCATCCAACATGGAAGCCATAAGGTTTCTCCTGACTTCCTTCCGGCCAGGCCTAGAATCCGCTGCCTCGAGGTGCCCCAGCTCCCAACCCCACTGACAATACCCCTGGTCCTGGCCACCCTTCTTCCCTTCCTAGACTCAATCTTGTACCCCAAAGGGCCTTGGCCACCCCTCAGGCTGATGGGGTACCCACTGACGGCATCCAGGGAGGGTAGACCCAGGGGAGAGACACATGCAGGCCCTGTGAGAAGACCTGGGGACTTGTGACCAGGGCACCCTGGGGAATCTCTGGTACCAAGGGTCCTGGTACCCCAGGGTGGTACAAAAGAGAGGGCATGGGCTGGGGTGGACCTGCCCCCTTGTCCCCATGGACTCCTTGCCCCAGTGCAGCCAAAAGTCCCCTCCCTTAGGATGAAAGGATGTTGCCGAGGACAGGGACCATCCTTTTCCCCTACTTTGCACGTAAGCAAGAGGCTGATAAATGTAAACAACTCCCAAAAGTCTATACCCACTGGGTGGCGCCAGGATTTGAACTGAGCTCTAACTCCAAAGCCCATGTTTCTAACCTATTCCTTTTCTCCCTCTCCCCACTGTCAAAATGCACCCCTTTTACATGGGTTCTGCAAAGCCCAGCTACCCCGACAAATGTCCTAAGCCCCCCACTGACCGTGATCTTCCCAGCCCTGACCCGACATGGTCTCTAACAGGGCTCAAACTAGGATCTGAGCACCTCAAAAACCCTGGGGTCAGCCTTAGAGGAGAGTTTTAAAAGAATCCATTTCCAGGCTCTCAAATGTCAAGGGTGGTCTTTCCAAACCTGGATCTGAACACATTCCTGGTGCCCGCCCAGGAGTGCTCTGAGCAACCCGCTAACCCCCTTCTCCTACCTTGCCCATCTTAACCACTCTTCTCCCACTCTACAAAAGGAAAAGCCCACATCTCCCCACCCTGAATTTCACTCTGGTGCAGCATCCCCATGTCCAAACCATCAGGGGCATCACACAAAAAAAAGAACATTCTAAATACTGGAGCAAGTGTTGAGAAAACAAGGGACCCAAAAGTCTGGGGATAAATCCTTCCCCGAGTCCAGTAGCTTCCAACTCTCTGCTTTCAACAATGTTACAGCAGGACTTAATTAAGTTGTCAGCTCGCAGATTAAAAATAAATTTTCTGACAAACCAACATGTGATTTTTGGCATATAACTCTGAAGGAGTTTAAATAATTGAGTGACATTGCTGTAACAAAACCCTTTCATTTCCATCCATGCAGTGTGAACAAGTTTTCCCAGAACTTACATCTATAAAAAATGAAAACTAAGAACAGAATTAATGCTGAACTCTGTATCATTATGGTAATAAGTAATTTCCTCCTTCTAAAAAGCCTTTCTAAAAAGCCCTATCCATCTTATTAAGAGATGCAGTCCAATAAAATATTAGTTTTTATGCACAATAATTATTTCTCATATTTTAAAAGGGATTTGTTATGTGGACCAATTATATTAATATAATTAAATTGCAAATTCAGGGCTTCCCTGGTGGCGCAGTGGTCGAGAGTCCGCCTGCCGATGCAGGAGATACGGGTTCGTGCCCCGGTCCGGGAAGATCCCACATGCCGCGGAGCGGCTGGGCCCGTGAGCCATGGCTGCTGGGCCTGCATGTCCGGAGCCTGTGCTCCGCAACGGGAGAGGCCACAACAGTGAGAGGCCTGCGTACCGCAAAAAAAAAAAAAAAAGTAAATTCAATCTAGAATTTTTTTAAGCCCTAAAATCCTTAGGGTGCTAACAGACCATGATTTGGCTTCAGTGTGTATATAAGTCTGCTTGCAGAGAACTACGATAATCAATAAACTTTCTGAAGCATAAAAAAATATTTCATTACAATAAAACTCCCTGTGGAAATGAAAAGAAAGATTGTAAATTCAAGGAGAAAAAGGGACAATGTAAAACCTTAAAGAACTGGTTCATCCATTTTTAAATAAATCATGATGGGCATCAAATTGTTAGGCTCTTTAGATTCCATTAGGTACAATTTTTTAAAACATGTAACATTTCTATTTTAGAACATCAATATTTATAATATGCCAGAAGGAATATTCTTTGCAACCATTTACACTTACAAAGAAAATTTACGAATGGCAACCTCAAAATGTGCGAGGGGAATTCACCGTTTTCCAAAATGCTTTTGGGTGGCATGCAAGCAAAAAACTACTGAAACCGCTGGCCTGTACCATTCACTTGGTCGCCAGTGCCCACCTTGGCACATGGCTCGGTTTGAACAGCTACTCTGTGCTGTATTGTTTGAATTCCCTCACGGCAGCCTTGTTTCTCCAGCTCAACTAGAAGCGGAGTCACAGGCTGTTTTGTGTCCCCAGTGCTGGCAAAGTATAGAATAAAGCTGAGCCTTGACGCCAGCGTCTCTTGATCGGCCTCTTTTAACTCACAAATGAAGATGTGAGTTGAAATCTCAAGTCTGCGGGCTGTTGCACATGCTCCATGGTCACTTCATAAGCCCCTCTGGGTCTTAACTTCCTCATCTGTAAAACAGGGTCAAGGCCACACACCTACGGTATTGATGTTACAGGATTTTTACAAGGTTCAAATAGAATCATCTTCCCTCCTAGCTTTAACTCCAATTTTTCAAATATTACCTTGCAGCCTATCTGCTTGTACTGAGCTCACAAACCCCCCTAAAATAGAAGAGCCAAAAGCCCACCCCCCAAAATATCAATGTCCCTAACGACCACCACCCCAAACAAGGGAACCCATTCCATCTTCCTTCCCCAATGAGCCAAACGTGGCCTAAAATTCCTTCACAAAACTCCCAGCTCTCTAAGCCACCACCGATTGAGCTGTGAGGTCAATTTCCCTCTGTTGTGTTTGACTATTGATTGTTGAGTGTCGGGTATATTGATTATTGAGCTTTCGATAACACCTCCCTCCCGGGAATTCAGAGGTCTCGTGGTCGAGCCCTTGGTCCTAGAGACCCACACTCTCTCCAGCACTGGCCTGGAAAGCAAGGAAGGCGTGAGGGTACCAGGAAAAAGGAAACCACAGAAGTGGTGCCTCCCCCTCCCCTCCAAAAGAGAAGCTGAGAGATGTCTCCACGTAATTACAGACACTATGCAGCGTCTCTGTTCCTTTTGTGACTCTTCCCCTACAAAGCCCGTCAGTGCTATTTCAGAGCTGCCTTCCTGTGGTTTGTTTCACGAATCTGACTAGGGCAGAACCGCTGCCCTGCATGCTGCTACTGTCGTGAAAGAGGCCAGGTGGGGTTTTTTTCTTTTATTTTTTTTATAGAATTTTTAAAGGTTACTTTCTATTCACAGTTATTACAAAATATTGGCTCTATTCCCCGTGTTGTACGATACATCCTTGAGCTTACCTTACACCCAACAGTTTGTGCCTTCCACTCTCCCACCCCTCTATTGCCCCTCCCCCTTCCCTCTCCCCACTGGTAACCACTAGTTTGTTCTCTGTGAGTCTGCTTCTTTTTTGTTATATTCACTAGTTTGCTGTACTTTTTAGGTTCCACTTATAAGCGATATCATACAGTATTTGTCTTTCTCTGTCTGACTTATTTCACTTAGCATAATGCCCTCCAAGTCCACCCATGTTGCTGCAAATGGCAAAACTTCGTTCTTTTTTATGGCTGAGTAGTATTCCAGTGTGTGTGTGTGTACACATATACATATAGATACACACCACATCTTCTTTATCTATTCATCTGTTGATGGCCACTTAGGTTGCTTCCACATCTTGGCAACTGTAAATAATGCTCCTATGAATATTGGGGTGCATGTATCTTTTTGAATTAGTGTTTTGGGTTTTTTTCAAATATATACCGAGGAGTGGAATTGCTGGGTCTCATGGTAGCTCTATTTTTAGTTTTTTGAGAAATCTCCATACTACTCTCCACAGCGGCTGCACCAACTTACACTCGCACCAGCACAAGGGCTGCCTTGTCTCCACACCCTCACCAACATTTGTTATTTGTGTTCTTTCTTATGCCGGCCATTCTGACAGGTGTGAGGTGATACCTCACTGTGGTTTTGATTTGCATTTCCCTGATGACGAGTGATGCTGAGCATCTTTTCACGTGCCAGTTGGCCATCTGCATTTCCTCTTTGGAAAAATGTCTATTCAGTTCTTCTGCCCATTTTTTAATCGAGTTGTTTTTTTGATGTTGATTGTATGAGCTGTTTACATAGGTTGACTAATCCCTTTTCAGTCATATCATTTGCAAATTTTTTTTTTTTTTTTTTTGCAGTACGCAGGCCTGTCACTGTTGTGGCCTCTCCTGTTGCGGAGCACAGGCTCCACGGCCATGGCTCACAGGCCCAGCCACTCCGCGGCATGTGGGATCTTCCCAGACCGGGGCACGAACCCCTGTCCCCGCATCGGCAGGCGGACTCTCAACCACTGCGCCACCGGGGAAGCCCATTTGCAAATATTTTATACCATTCAGTCTCTTCAATAAATGGTGCTGGGAGAACTGGACAACTACATGTAAAAGAATGAAATCAGAACATTCTCTAATACCATACACAAACATAAACTCAAAATGGATTAAAGATCTAAATATAAGACCAGATACTATACAAATCCTAGAGGAAAACAGAGAGAGAACCCTCTTTGACATAAATCACAGCGATATTTTTTTGGATCCATCTCCTAAAGTAAACGAAATAAAAGCAAAAATAAACAAACGGGACCTAATTAAACTTAAAAGCTTTTGCACAGCCAAGGAAACCTTTGACAAAACGAAAAGACAAGAGGTTTGTTTTATTAATGAAAAGACCTCTCATCCTGGGAAGCCCCAGGAAGGCAGACAAGAGAAGCAGGGTGACTCAGTCAATAAGCCAGGGAAGGGTCTTGGTAATTGTTCCAATTCACCCAGAAAAGGAAGAACACACACCAACCTGTGTTTCAAGAAGACAAAGCTGCTCTGCTTGTGGGACTGGTCCCCAAGTCCACAGCTGCCACCCACAGGCCAAAGTCAAGACAGGACTGGGCTTCAATGCCAAATCTGCCACGTCTCAGTATAACCCCAGTTCTCTGTCCTGCTGGTGAACAACAGGGCTGTACTGTCCTCCCCAAATGGTCTCCCTATTTGCACAGAGTCCAGAAGGACTTACACACTGGGCTTTACTGTAATTCGAGTCTTAGTCCCAATCAATACAGAAACCTCAGGATAGAGGGAGGTTAAGGAGCCCCCAGGACCAGTTGGGAAGCTGCCAATCCTTGTTAGGCCGAAGCTATAGAGCTGGTTACACTGCAGCAAGTCGCCTCTGAGGCTCAGACCATGAGCATCCCGAGGCCACAGCCTTAGAAGGCATGGAAGGAACAGGAGGGTTCCTACACTGGAGGGTGCTGGCTCCTCCATGCCAAGCACTGGTCTCGGTGCCACGGATAGAGCAGTGAACCAAAGACAAAAGTCTTAGTGGGGGGGCTTCCCTGGTGGCGCAGTGGTTGAGAGTCCGCCTGCCAATGCAGGGGACACGGGTTCGTGCCCCGGTCCGGGAAGATCCCACATGCCGCGGAGCGGCTGGGCCTGTGAGCCATGGCCGCTGAGGCTGCGCGTCCGGAGCCTGTGCTCCGCAACGGGAGAGGCCACAGCAAAAGTCTTAGTGGGGACGGGGACTTCCCTGGTGGTCCAGTGGTTAAGACTCTGCACTTCCCCTGCAGGGGTCACGGGTTCGATCCCTGGTCGGGGAACTAAGATCTCACATGCCGTGCGGCCAAAAAAAAAAAATCCTAGCTGGGAACACAGATAATAAACAAGCCAAATAAAATATATTATATATCCAATAGCAAAAAGAGAAAAGGAAAAGAATACAGCAGAGAGGCTATATGGATAGGGAGTGTGTGTGTTGCAATCTGACATCGTAAGGTCAGCAAAGACCATACTGAGAAGTTACTGAGTCAGACGTGAAGGAAATGAAGGCAGGAGCTATGCAGCTACCTGTGAAAAGAGCAATCTGGACAGAAAGAACATAAGTGTGAAGGTCCCAAATAAGACCCTTCATGCATTTCTCGGTTACAAAACTTAACACAGTGTCGTCAGTTGAGAGAATGATGATGAAAATTGAAAGAATCTTCCTCTCTTAGGTCCTACAATGCATTTATTCATTGTTTTTCCAGAAGATACGGTATCACACTTATCATTCCAATGGTGAATATTTGCCTCACTACTAAGAAGTGTGCACCCACCACGCTGTGTCCAAGCCTCTCTGTGGATACAGTAACTTTTCGTTGCCATATGCCAACTTATGATGATTTCAAAGCCATTTTAAACGGCAAGTAAACCTGCGGTAACAACAATGCCCATCACTCAATGCCCATCATTCAAGTGACAACAATATGGAAAGTTATATAGATCATATATAATTTCATTATTTTATTCAAAGAAATCTGGTATGTGCTATCCTTTCCTGACACATAAATTGAATAACTCGTTTTTTAGCAGCTGGTTTTTCAAATTTACTCTAGAAACAAACTGCATCAAGCTTGGTGCTAAAACTCTATCTGATGAGGATCTTTCCACGTTCAGACAATAACAACCGCGTCATATCTGTTGCCAGCAACCCTAAAACTCCAGCTCAAGACTGCAAGACTCATGTTTTCAGAGCTTTTCTAATGAGATGTGACTGATTAGCATGAAGACTGAATCAAAGATTAGTATACAAAAGCCAGCCCTGGTCTCAACAGCGAAAACCCGGAAACCGAAATAATTGGCCACCAACTAGAGAATGGATGAGTAAACTGTGATGTACTCAACACAATGTGATACGTGACGAAAGTAAAAATCTATTCCTTATAGCAACGTGTCATGTCGTTACGGCCCAAAGCAAGGCATAGGCAAGTGAAAGAAGTCCAGAAAGACTACAAAAGGCATGATACCCTTTTATAAAGTTAAAAATTACCAAAATAATAAACAAATAAAAATGGGCCATGATTGGACCCATATGAGGGTGTTTCATGAACTAGCTCTAGAGCTGTAACTGTCTCTGGTAGTTGCTACCTCTATGATACTTTAACATTCCCCCTTTACTCTTCCAGGTACCTAGTTAGTTATTCTATACCTGGTTAGCTTTTTTGTTTATTTCTAATTGTCTCTGTTCAAATAACTGGTATGACTTCTGTCTCCCGACTCTGATTGGTACAGGCCCTCTCTGCCTGCCGTTTGCAATCTATGACAGCCTGGAACTCTGCAAAGTGCAAAAGCTGAATTTTCTTTCTTTTTTTTTTTTTAAATTAATTTATTTATTTTTATTTATTTATTTTTGTCTGTGTTGGGTCTTTGTTGCCGGGCGGGCTTTCTCTAGTTGCGGCGAGCAGGGGCTACTCTTCGTTGCGGTGCGCGGCCTTCTCATTGTGGTGGCTTCTCTTGTTGCAGAGCGCGGGCTCTAGGGTGCATGGACTTCAGTAGTTGTGGCTCGTGGGCTCAGTAGTTGTGGCTCGCAGATTCTAGAGTGCAGGCTCAGTAGTTGTGGCGCACGGGCTTAGCTGCTCTGCGGCATGTGGGATCTTCCCGGACCAGGGCTCGAACCCGTGTCCCCTGCATTGGCAGGCAGATTCTTAACCACTGTGCCACCAGGGAAGTCCCAAAGCTGAATTTTCTGTTCCAAGCTAAGGTAAGCATGAGCAGAGACCAGCAGGCATAGATCATGGCAGAGATAAATCCTGAAGCCCCTGCCAAATATCTCCTATTCCGCACTCCTTGTCTGGACGTGGAGACAGTTATACTCAAATATAAGATGTATTTCACTCCCCTACAACATGGAGAAGAAGACAAACTACAGTTGCCATAGATTATCCCTCTGCTCTTATACAGTGGGACAAGGGAGACTATCCCTCCCTTACAGGTCCTGGGTGGTTATACCCAGATCTTCATGGAGCCCCAGTGAGCTGAGGTCCAGACGTCAGTCCTTGAGGTACCTGTCAAGTCCTCCTTGGCTGGGATCTCTAAGTCTGTGGTCCTGCCCGCCACATCCTACATGACACCATCCTGAGCCTCTAAGGCAGCTGGACCCCCCAAACCCAGGCAGGAAGCGCAGGTCCTCTTTGGTTGGTAAGCTACCAACTATGGGGCCGCAAGAACACGAGCCTCATCCCCTAATCCTCCATAAGCATGTAAGACTTCTCGTGGGACTTACCACAGGATGCCCTGCTCTCCAGCATGGTTTGCGTACCCAGGACATCTCCTTTCCACCCTGTATATTTCATCTCCTGCTTGGCTAGCTAGGCCTGCATAACAGATTACCCTCAACACTTAGTAGCTTAAAACAACAAACAGTTTCTGCAGGTCAGGAATCTGGTAAGTGGTTCAGCTGGACGGTTCTGGCCCAAGATCTGTCACGAGGTGGCAGTCAAAGGAAGCCATCTCTGATGGAGGGTCTACCACCAGGCTCACTCTCAAGGCTGTTGGCAGGAGGCTTCAGTGCCTCCCATGAAAGCCTCCCCATAGGGCTCCTCAACAATATGACTTCTTCCCTCAGAGTGAGTGAGTGACCCAAGATGGAAGCAAGCGATCCCAAGGTGGAAGCCACAGTGGCTTTTGTAATCTGAGGACAGAAACAAGGCACCATCACTTCTACCATATTCTGCTGGTCACACAAACCAACCCTAGGATAACATGGGAGAGGGCCACACTGGGCATGGATACCAGGCGGAAGGCATGATTGAAGGTGGGCTACCATACCTGGCTACTTGTCTGTACCCTCTATCTAACGAGCCCCTTGAGGGTGAAAGCTGGGTCTTGTCCACCATTGTGTCTCCCGCACCTGACACACAGTCTTATCCTCTGGGTCAACAAATACCAATTTACAAGGGCAGGTAGCGTCGTGTCAGTCTTCACAGCCACCGTAGTGCCTTGTCTCCAACGAGGGCAAGGTGGCAGGAAGGAAAGCAGGCAAGAGCCAGCTTCTCTATTTAGGACCAGGAAGAGAGAAAAATCAAAGTAGGCGAGAGAAAAACCGAACACCTTCTCCAAAGGAGACGTTGTGAGCAGCTTCCTACTGCGGAGATATCCCCATAACTGTGGAAGGACATGTGGGACTATCACTGTAGCCAGAAGACAAATTCAAATTCAGCATCTCTGCCCTGCTGGGGGCAGCGCAGGGGTCCTCTTTGATAGAAAAGCTCTTACAGAAGATTAATAATACTAATAGTTGTAAAATGGGGATAATAATATCACCAACTTCACAAGTTGTTGTAAGGCTCAATTGAAACAAACGTTTGTGACTGTCTTCGCAAGGTATCTGGCAATCAGGACAAAAATCAATAAATGATAGCTACTTTTATTTGGTGGTTATGAGTACCAAGTCCCAGACAGCTACAACCTCCGCCAGCCACGGAAAGGAGCAACATTCTCTTCTCTGAGGAGTTCTGCTAATCCTTTCAGACAAATGAAAAGGAGGGGAAAAGTATTTCCACTAGAGCTGGCTGGCTATGGGGAAACAATGAGATTATTTTCTAATTAAGTGGCTGCTAGAGAGATACTTCCTCTGGAACCTTTTGCTTCTCATCTTCAATGAAATGTACCTGCCCAGAAAAATAATTAAAACACTGGAATGTCGTACAAGCAAGTCATCCCATTTATAAATTTACAAGAAATTTTTTGTGGGGGAGGGGATTTTCATCAAAACTGAAGATAAGGGTATCACATCCATCAGGATGCAGGCATACTCAAGTTGAGTCATTTGAGGAGGCAACAATAAAATACCTATCTACAAACGTTGGGGAAATCACAAAAGATGGGGAAGTACCCCAGCTCTAGAAAGCGTACACAGATACCACCTGTAGGCTCAAAGGAACATGGGGAAAGAATGGTTATCAAAACCTGGAAGGAGGGCTTCCTTGGTGGCGCAGTGGTTGAGAGTCCGCCTGCCGATGCAGGGGACACAGGTTCGTGACCCGGTCTGGGAAGATCCCACGTACCGTGGGGCAGCTGGGCCCGTGAGCCATGGCCGCTGGGCCTGCGCATCCAGAGCCTGTGCCCCACAACGGGAGAGGCCACAACAGTGACAGGACCGCGTACCGCAAAAAAAAAAAAAGACAGCATGCCCAAAAAAAAAAAAAAAAAAAAAAAAAAAAAACCTGGAAGGAGAGCTTCATGCAGAGAGGGCTGCCCAATGCCTGATTGGAGCCACATTTTTTAGCCAACGAATGCAACCATCTCAAGTCAAACCTGCAGGGAATGAGGCAGGGGAATAGACACCCAATCTCATTCCTCACTCTCATCCCTCCCTCCAGTCTCCTGATGTAGATCCCCATTGGTCAAATCCAACCTGAAGCCAAGAAAAGAGAGCCCAATGCGTTTCCAGGGGTAGAGAGCAAAGTGGAGAAGAGTGGAGAGGGGATCTGAAAGGTCAGATAGAAAATATCCAATACATATATTTATGAATTTATAAAGAAAAACAGCAGTAACATATGTAACAAATACATGTTTACATAAGTACATCATGCAAATTTTTTTTTTTTTTTTTTTTAGAAATAAACAGCATAACCACTGAGAAAAGATCAGAAAAGACAGAGATCAAATAGCTAAGCATACAAATTCAGGAAGGGCAAAAATACTGCTGTAAAGGCGCAACAGATTATTATAGGTTGAGTGTAAAGCTACTCCAGAACTTCGTTTTTAAGTAAGATGCAGTTAGGACCCTGTAAACCTATCCACAGTATTTTTTTTTCATGTTTCTGTAGCTAGGAATTTTATGCTTAAACAAGATGCACTAGCACCAGATACAATGGTTTGCTATTTAATTTAATTCATAATATCCTATGGGTTTTTTTTTAATTCATCTTTATTGGAGTATAATTCCTTCACAATACCATGTTAATTTCTGTTGCACAAAAAAGCGAATCAGCTATATGCATACACATGTCCCCACATCCCCTCCCTCTTGAGCCTCCCTCCCATCCTCCCTTATCCCACCCCTCTAGGTCATCACAAAGCACCGAGCCATCTCCCTGTGCTCTGATGCTGCTTCCCACCAGCCAACTATTTTACATTCGGCAATGTATATACAACAATGCTACTCTCACTTTGCCCCAGCTTTGCCGTCCCACCGCATGTCCTCAAGTCCATTCTTTATGTCTACCTCTTTATTCCTGCCCTGCAACTAGGTTCATCAGTACCATTTTTTGTTTTAGATTCCATATATATGTGTTAGCATACAGTATTTATTTTTCTCTTTCTTACTTACTTCACTCTGTTTGACAGTCTCTAGGTCCATCCACCTCACTAGAAATAACTCAATTTCGTTTTTTTTTTATGGCTGAGTAATATTCCATTGTATATACGTGCCAAATCTTCTTTATCCATTCATCTGTCGATGGACACTTAGGTTGCTTCCATGTCCTGGCTATTGTAAATAGAG
This sequence comes from Neophocaena asiaeorientalis asiaeorientalis, assembly GCF_003031525.2. Lineage (NCBI taxonomy): Eukaryota > Metazoa > Chordata > Mammalia > Artiodactyla > Phocoenidae > Neophocaena > Neophocaena asiaeorientalis. Next base: position 6,313,901 of record NW_020173687.1, on the reverse strand, counting down.
CTGCAATGAACATTACGGTGCATGTCTCCTTCTGAATTATGGTTTTCTCAGGGTATATGCCCAGTAGTGGGATTGCTGGGTCATACAGTAGTTCTATTTTTAGTTTTTTAAGGAACCTCCATACTGTTTTCCATAGTGGTTGTAACAATTTACATTCCCACCAACAATGTAGGAGGGTTCCCTTTTCACCACATCTTTTCCAGCATTTATTGTTTCTAGCTTTTTTGATAATGGCCATTCTGACCAGCATGAGGTGACATCTCATGGTAGTTCTGATTTGCCTTTCTCTAATAATTAGTGATGTTGAGCATCTTTTCATGTACCTCTTGGCCATCTGTATGTCTTCCTTGGTGAAATGTCTATTTAGGTCTTCTGCCCACTTTTGGGTTGGGTTGTTTGTTTTTTTGATATTGAGCTCCATGAGCTGTTTGTATATTTTGGAGATTAATCCTTTGTCTGTTGTTTCATTTCCAAATATTTTCTCCCATTCTAAGGGTTGTCTTTTTGTCTGGTTTATGGTTTCCTTTGCTGTGCAAAAGCTTTTAAGTTTAATTAAGTCCCATTTGTTTATTTTTGTTTTTATTTATGTTACTCTAGGAGGTGGGTCAAAAAAGATCTTGCTGTGGTTTATGTCAAAGTGTGTTTCTCCTATGTTTTCCTCTAAGAGTTTTATAGTGTCTGGTCTTACATTTACATCTTTAATCCATTTGGAGTTTATTTTTGTGTATGGTGTTAGGGAGTGTTCTAATTTCATTCTTTTACATGTAGCTGTCCAGTTTTCCCAGCACCACTTATTGAAAAGTTTGTCTTTTCTCCATTGTATGTTCTTGCCTCCTTTGTTGTAAATTAGGTGACCATATGTGTGTGAGTTTATCTCTTTATTCTTTCCTGTACCACTGATCTACATTTCTGTTTTTATGCCAGTATGATACTGTCTTGATTACTGTAGCTTTGTGGTATAGTTTGAAGTCAGAGAGCCTGATTCCTCCAACTCTGTTTTTCTTTCTCAGGATTGTTTTGGCCATTCAGGGTCTTTTTTGCTTCCATAAGAATTGTAAGACTTTTTAATTTTTTAACTCTGTTCTAATCCTGTGAAGAATGCCATTGGTAGTTTGATAGGGATTGCACTGAATCAGTAGATTGCTTTGGGCAGAAGAGTCATTTTCACAATATTGATTCTTCCAATCCAAGAACATGATATATTTCTCCATGTGTTTATGTCATCTTTGATTTCTTTCATCAGTGTTTTATAGTTTTCTGAGTACAAGTCTTTCACCTCCTTAGGCAGGTTTATTCCTAGGTATTTTATTCTTTTTGTTGCAATCGTAAATCGGAGTGTTTCCTTAATTTCTCTTTCTGATTTTTCGTTGTTGATGTATAGGAATGCCAGAGATTTCTGGGCATTAGTTTTGTATCCTGCAACCTTACCAAATTCATTGACTAGTTCTAGTAGTTTTCTGGTGGCATCTTTAGGATATTCTATGTATAATATCATGTCATCTGCAAACAGTGACAGTTTTACTTCTTCTTTTCCAATTTGTATTCGCTTTATTTCTTTTTCTTCTCTGATTGCCATGGCTAGGACTCCAAAACTATGTTGAATAATAGTGGCGAGAGTGGACATCCTTGTCTTGTTCCTGATCTTAGTGGAAATGCTTTCAGTTTTTCACCTTTGAGTATGATGCTTGCTGTGGGTTTGTCATATATGGCCTCTAATATGTTGAGGTAGGTTCCCTCTATGTGCACTTTCTGGAGAGTTTTTATCATGAGTGGGTGTCGAATTTTGTCAAAAGCTTTTTCTGCATCTATTGAGATGATCATATGGTTTTTATTCCTTAATTCGTTAATGTGGTGTATCACATTGATTGATTTGCGTTATTGAAGAATCCTTGCAACCCTGGGATAAATCCCACTTGATCATGGTGTATGATCCTTTTACTGTTTGTTGGATTCCGTTTGTTAGTATTTTGCTGAGGATTTTTGCATCTATATTCATCAGTGATGAATACATAAATACATACAGAGCAAATACATAAATCATGCAGCAAGCACACATGCAGAGGAGAAAATTTTGACTCAACACCTGCAACCAAAGTTTCATCTCTCCCATGGAACCAGAGGACCTAAATATGACCAGAACTTGAATGCCAGATCCCTCTCAGAAGCAAAGTGTCCCTTGTACAAGAAGATGCTGTCTTGCAGAAAAACAAATATCATATGATATCGCTTATATGTGGAATCTTAAAAAAAAATGGGGGTACTGATGAACTTATTTACAAAACAGAAGTAGAGTCACAGATGTAGAAAACAAACTTATGGTTACAGGGGGTAAGGGTGGGGAGGGATAAATTGGGAGATTGAGACTGACATATACACACTACTATCTATAAAATAGATAACTAATAAGGACCTACTGTGTAGCACAGGGAACTCTACTCAGTGCTCTGTAATGGCCTATATGGGAAAAGAATCTAAAAAAGAGTGGATGTATGTATATGTATAACTGATTCACTTTGCTGTACACCTGAAACTAACACAACATTGTCAATCAACTATACTCCAATAAAAATTTTAAAAAAAAAAACAGAAGATACTATGTAGAAGCCCCTTTACTACCTTACCATAAATGGCTGGGTTCCAAAGGCGTCCAAATGAAACCTGCACCACCAGCACTCCAGCATAACAACCCTCCTCCCTAACTCATGAAAGTTTGAACAAACCCTAGATCAGGGAGATGAATTTGAGCCCTGCTTCCTGTCTTCTTTCCTGTCCACCTTGCAATAAAGCTCTTTCTTTTCTAAAAAATCTCCCATCCTCACTTGCATTCAAACATGCTTCCTCAGATAGGAAAAGGGGGAATGACATGACAGTGAGAGTCCCTCAAACAAAACATAAACCCTGTGATGGAGCAGAGACCTTCATTCCCCACCGAATATCCACATCCTTTTCCTTACTTCCCAGCCCCCTCACAGTAGGTTAGAGCAATGTGACCAGTTCTGGACAACAGACTGGGAGCAGAAGTGGCGTGTGGCACTCCTCAACCAAAGCATGTAAGACCCTCCAGATGATGCAGCTACAAGACCATGAAGCCCCTCTCAGCCTGAGTCACCAGGCACTACAAGAAGCAAAGGCTCCCCACCAACCCATGTCAGACACGTGGAGCTAGAGAAAAATCAACTTTCACGGTGTTAAGCCATCGAAACAGATAGCTGCTTGTTCCCTCAGCATAGCCTAGCCTATCCTGACTGGTGCCATGATCTGGGGATGCCCTTAGAAGAGGCTTAGGCACGTGGTTGACATCACTCCCTAACTGTGAATGTTAGGAATTGTTTTGCCAACAATCTTGGGTTTTAGGAAACGTTTCTTTAGAAACATTTTGTAATTATGAGAGATGTGCTACACGCAGAAAATAACATAACAGGGTACCAACCACACAAATTTGAAAAACTTTCACATTTTGCCATATTAGCTTCAACTCTTTTCATCAGTAAAACATTACAGCTATAGCTAATGCCCCACTCCACACCCATCCCATTTCCCTCCCAGAGATGACCACCAACCTATGTGTCTGTGTGTGTCCTTTGAGGAAAGTTTACTCTGCTCATAAACAAAGTAAACTTGGCATAAACATAGCAATCTGATACCTGAGCTTTCTGCTTCGGGGGAAAAAATGAGAAAACATGATGCTCTTATGCTTTTCTTTTACAAAAGAAGGATTTGTGACATTATCTACCCTTCCTCTTTTTCCATTTTTTTCCTTCTTTCTCCTGGTTTGCAAAACTACTTTAAGGTAAGAAATATGTGACTGTTTTATTTTTAAACACTGGCCTCTTAAATCAAGGATATTTTATTAGTTTCAGTTTTCTCGAGAAGAAAAAAATACCAGTTTCTGTTTTTGTTTTTGTTTTAGATTTTAGTGAAACCTCTATTTAGCTCTTGAATCAACTGCTTCTGTTCTAATCCCCACATGGCCTCCTATGAGCTGGGTAACCTTGACCAATTTTCCTAACCTTTCTGTGCTTCAGCTCTCTTGTGTATCACTCAAGGTCCAGGATGAAATACATGGCACACTTGAGAGAGGCCACTGAAGAGAATTTAATAAAGGATCAACTGACGAAGGTACAGGCATGACGAAGAGAAATCAGTAAGAAATGGGAAGATCCCCCAGAGCTGGTAATAGCAGAAAGCCGTCATTAGCCTGAACAGAGGGGCAAGGGAAAGCAGTGGGGTCCAAAATCTGCTGTGACCCTCAGCTGGAAGAGAGAATCACTTGCCAGGAGCTGTGGCCTTAGGTGAGGAGCTCAGCCTTTGCCCTCTTATGACATTATGACTTAACCTTCAGTCTCCTGAAGGCCGCCATTGGAGAAACACAACTAGAATCCAGAGGACAAAGGAGCACGACGGATGCTGCCCCACAGGCCATGCTGCCACAGCGCCAAGCATAGGAAGGAAGATCTGAAGGGCACACAGAAAATCGAGCACAGCCCACCCGTACAATTAGGACAATAACAGCACCTTTGTCATAGAGCTATTCTGATGATTACACGAAAAAACATATAAAGGACAGTCTCTGGCACATATAAATGCTCAACAAACGATACCTTATAGCAGAATTATTAACTAGCCCGCATAATCAATATATATCTGAAGTACTGAATATGCCTACTGATATTAAATAACTATAGAAGTGAATTCTTTCTGAAAACCTGGGTGATTTATTTGTTTATTTATATATTTGTAGCAAGAAATTTGCCAAAGAAGTCATTTCCAAGCTGAATGTTTTCACCACACACTCAAAAAGAAAATCTTCATTTACTTTCACTAGGTCTGTACTGTGATCTAATATCCATTGCCCTTTAGGAAAAAAACAGCTCCTACAAAATGGAGACGATTTTTCTTCAAAGAAATGGCCACTCCAGATTTGCTGAAAGTGATTCAATATTTGGTTCAATATTTGTCCCCATGCCTGTGTCAAAATCTGGTTAAAAGAGAAGTTTTAGGTTTAACTATGGCCTGAGGGATGCAATGCTGGCAGGCGTTTCAGTATAAAGGATTCCTGCAGAAAGTTTCACTTGGTCTTCTCCCCTTGAAAGCAAAGGATGAGTTTCCAAAAACCAAACTACTGATCAAGATCTCAACCCTAAAATGCAAAATGGAAGGCTGCCATCAATATCAATATATAATATATATTATGCTATAGTATCTAGAATATATAATCCAATATTAACATATAAAACATATCATCTAATATGTAACATATAATCTAATATTAAATATTGGAGGGTTGTCATATCTTGTGGCCAATGACTTTGTACCAGGTATAACCAGTGATTTGTGTAAGCCTGTAGCAACTCCAGTTATACAACTTGAGCAATTCACTCATAGCACTCAAACCCTAGTTGCATAACTTTACTCTCTACTTGGGCAAACCACCTTGATTCTCTCCACCTCCCTCTAGATTGGGGTGAGGGGGGCGGGCAGAGTGCCCACTTCAACCTGTAGCTCTACAACTTATTAACTAAATGACCTTGAGCGAATTATTTAAATTTGAAATGCGACAGAAAGAGGAGTTGGGAGGATTCTGAGGTTTTTGTCTTGAATAAGTATACAGGATGGTGTTTGCCCTTTCCTGTGTCACTGAGTCAGCAGCCTGTTCTTTTTCATTAGTTTATAACGAAAAGTTCCAGGCCTCGATCTGGACTCTCATCTAATGCCAAAGCCCGTGCACTTTGGTCCTTTATACCATATTCCCGTCATGCTTTGGCAAGTAAGCCTGGGCACTGAGCCTGAGCTAATAAGTCTGTCAACAGCAAGCTCTGACGACATTCCCCACTCAGCATCAGTCTCTGGACTCAGCAAGATTGAAGTGATTTGCCAAGGGTCCCACAGCAAGTCAGAACTGGTGCTTTAGGCTTGTACAAACTTATCCTGCTTGCCCTGGGTGAAGCTTCGTCTCTGAAGCAGCAATTATTAACCTTCTAGAGATCCTGGACCACTCTGAGAATCTGATGAAAATGATGGATCCCATCCCCTTAAAAAGCTAGGCGTACACAGCTACACAGACAATTTCTAGAGGTTCACAGACCCTCCCTTTAAAGCTCATCTGTAAACCTACTCGGGAACCCTGGGCTAAGAATCCCTGCCTTAGAAGCAAAGTTGAAAATAAGTAAATTATTACCAAGATACTTTTAATTATTTTGAATAGGTAATAGACACACCTGAGGAAAAATACTAAAATAAAAGAGTACAAATGAGTATTAGATCGTCTCTCTCCTAGTTCTATCTTTTAGCATCTCAATTCCCCTGACCGGATGCATCCACTCCTAACAGATTCTCCTATAGACATCCAGAGATGGAGTGTGTATGTGTGTGTCTGTCACCTTTCTTTTCACCCACAAAGTAGCATACTGTACACATTATTCTGTTTCTTGTTGCCTTACCCTCCTATGCTTGCACAGCTGGCTCTTACTGATGAACACTTAGGGATGTTTTCATCTTTTCCCATAAAGAAACTACCGCCCTGGATAACCTCGAGCATCCCTGTTTGTGCTCATTTCGGAGTATATCTGTAGCAAAAGCTCCCAGAAGTGGGATTGAGGGTCCAAGGACCCGTGCCTTTTACATTTAACAAACTTTCCAAATTGCCCTCCAAAGGGATTCTACCAATTCACACTCTCACCAACAAAATCACCAAGTATTTTAATAACACTGCCACGTTTTCCCCAGGACTGGAAGTATTAATTTTTCACTTAAAAAAAAGAAATCCACTACATGAAATGCTTTCTGGCTTCTCTTGACTAATCCAAGTTATTCCACAAATTATTCTCACAAACAAAAACAAATAATCTAATCCATATGTTCACATTTAGCACAGGCCAAAAAAGCAAAGGCAAGCCACAGACAAGCCTTCAGAACCGAACCCTTATCTATCAATGTGGGGCTCTTTCTTGATAATTACCCTTTCATCCCATAAGTAATGGATAGACAGACCGATGTCTTATCAGAATCAAAATTTGTTTCAATTCCAAAGGAACCTCATATGAACAACTCAGAAAGAGAAAAGTTTAAAAGATCAAAATCCCCAGGGAAATTAAAAATGCCAAGGCCAGAATCCATTCTCATTTCAATTAGTTCCAGCAAAGAACTACTGAATCAGAGTTTCCAATACTGCTAAAGCAATTGCTCATTAAGGAAAGTTGAGAGAAGGCTCAACCTTGCCGTTTTCCCTTCATGCCGAGCAGAACGTCCCATGCGTTCCGAATTGGACACATGGTACCAAGTACATATAAAAACGAACAAGAAATTTTATTAAAGCACAATACGGGGGAGAAAAATAAACTTGAAACTGGATATATGGGCCAAGATTCTGTCCACGAGGTGCAAGGGACTGAAGCTCAAACTGGCTTCAGGAGAAAAAGTTAAAAACTCAGAAAGAGAATGTGCCCCCTCACCCTCTATTAAGGCCCTCGGACATTGCACCATTGCCCAATGGGGTTTATGACTTCCTGTCTTGCCCCAGGGTTACTTCTCTGGGATCCCTTGCCCTGGGTGCTGTCTCAACGGGACACACGCTCAGCTACCTTCCGCAGCCTCCTCCTGACCCCTGTCAATGTGCATTGAGTCCCCCCAAGCTCAGCAAATATAGTCAGATTCCTCTGCTGCCCCTGGCTTCAGGCTCCTCCAGGCCAGAGAGGGGCACATGTCCAAATGCCCACCTGGCAAGCTCCCCCAAGCCCTCCCTTGTGTTCTGCTGCTGCAGAACACACACACACACCATCTTTATCCACTCATCTGTTGATGGACATTTAAGTTGTTTCCATATCTTGGCTATTGTAAATAATGCTGCTGTGAACATGGGAGTGCAGACAGTGATTTCATTTCCTTTGGATAAATACCCGTAAGTGGGATGACTGGATCATAGGGTAGTTAATTTCATGAGAACACCCATACTGTTTTCCATAATAACTGTATCAATTTACATTCCCACCAAGAGCGCACCAGGGCTCCTTTTTTTCCAAATCCCCATCAATTCTCGTTATCTCTTATCTTTTTTGGTAATAGCCATTCTACCAGGTGTGGGGTGATATCTCATTGCGTCTTGGATGTGCATTTACCCGTGCTTAGCTCCGCTAAGCTTGTGGCGATCTGTTCCACCTCAATGGAAAGCTAGCCTTTGAGAAGCAGGAGAGGTTGCCTGATGGCTCTGTGCATCTCTGAGCTTCCAGTCAGCTGAGGAGGAGAGGCTACCTGTTGGTTAGGATGAGCCTGGGAGAAAGTGCCTGGGCTCAACGTGTTAATGGACGCAAGCTGGAAGGCAGCCACCACCAACAGGATGAAAATGGAGACCACCGAGCCACACAGCTGGTCAGGTGACACAAGGAAAACTGTAAGCTCAGATGTACTGCAGAGGCTGGAATATCCAGATCCTCCCGTCTTTCTTTTGCCTCTAGTTTATTCTAAGGCAAGACTCCTTACCATGCCCACAAGCCCCTGCAAGGGCTTACCCTGCTGACCTCCCTGACCTCCTTCCTCTCCACACTGCCCCTTCACAGATATATTATTATTATTTATTTATTTATTTATTTATGCTGCATTGGGTCTTCATTGCTGCATGCAGGCTTTCTCTAGTTGCGGTGAGCCGGGGCTACTCTTGGTTGTGGCGCACGGGCTTCTCATTGCCGTGGCTTCTCTTGTTGCAGAGCACGGGCTCTAGGTGCACGGGTTCAGTAGTTGTGGCACACAGGCTCAGTAGTTGTGGCACGCAGGCTCAGTAGTTGTGGCTTGAGGGCTCTAGAGCGCAGGCTCAGTAGTTGTGGTACACAGGCTTAGCTGCTCCACGGCATGTGGGATCTTCCTGGACCAGGGCTCGAACCCATGTCTCCTGCATTGGCAGGCGGGTTCTCAGCCATTGCACCACGAGGGACAACTCCACAGATACATTCTTATCTCATCAGCTTTATTTCAGTGCCTGGAACATACCAATCTCTTCCCACGTCTAGGCCTTTGCAATGTATGTTCCCTCTGCCTAGAATGCTCTTCTCTTGGCTCTTGCTTTGAGTGGCTCCTTAGTTAGGTCCAGCAGAAATGTCACTTCTTTTATTAGAAGGCTTTCAAGAAGCCTTCTCCAAATGCTCCATCCAAAGGAGGTCCCTCCTTCTCATACTCTGTCTCTGCACCCTGTTTCTTTCCACCGCAGCACTCATGAGAATTTGCATTTAGATTATGTATTCGGTTGTTTGCTTTTTCACTGTCTATCTTTATCACTAGGAAGTACGCACCTGTGGCAGCTGGGATTGTGTCTGCCTATTTAATCTCTCTTCCCCAGGACCTAGCAGGGTGCCAGGCCCTAGAAGACACTTGATCATTTTAAGTGGACAAATGGCCTTCCTACCTGCGCAGAAGTGCTCCCCTGCCATCCCTTTCCCCTCCTCTCATAAGACCAGCAAGGCCCAGAGCCTTCAAAGTTCTGCTTTCTGAATCCCAGACATGCTCTTCCCAAGTCCTGGTGATCGTTCACCAAGGTAGAACTATTGATTAGCCCCATTTTACAGATGAAGAAAACGAGTCTCAGAGAAATGAAGAGATCACAGAGCACCTGAAATAGCAGACCCAAGACTTGGACCCACTTCCGTCCGACTCCAAAATCCATGTTCCTCCCATGAGCATCTGTCACCTCCAGTTTTCCAGAGAAGGCTTCTCGAGAAATCCTAACATCCCGAGTACTCACAGCAGCCAGTCCATGCCAACCCAGGTGGAGGAGAGAAGGGTAAGAGAAATCTGGCTGAAAGGAATTTGAGGCAGCTTCCAACAGGCAACAGGCAGAGGAGGCGTCCCCACCAGAGGAAAGGGCTCCCTGGAGACTGTGGGCTCCGTACAGATACTGGCTTGGTCCTGCTCAAGGCTGCACCTTCAGAGGTAAGAATAGTGCCTGGTATGTGGTGGGCATTCAGTAAATATGGTTGAAAGAACTTAAAATGCTAATATCAAACTGTTAGGAGTTCATAGGTAGGTAACACAGCAAGGGTCTCAACTTGAGTAGAATCCCCACACATACGGGCAGGCTTGCCAAGCATCTCAGTTATATTGGGGTTTCTCAACCTGGACGCTACGGACATTTGGTGCCAGGTCATTCTCGTCATGGGGGCTGCCCTGTGCGCCATAGAAGTGAGCGGCATCCCTGGCCTCTACTTTAGAGGCCAGCACACGTCCCCCTCCACGTGGTAACAACCACCAATGTCTCCAGACATTCCCAGAAGTCCCCTCGGAGGGCAAAATCACCTTCCTAATTCATGAGAACCACTGACTTACGTGCAGTGGAGCCTAATCCTTATTGAAACATGGGCTCAGACCCTCCGAGATTTTTGCCAGAACAAGGAAATAAGCTACCAGGATGCTTGGCTTGCCTTCCTTTCTTGTATAAAATTGACAATCTCTGTTTCAAGAGGAAGGGAATCAAGAAGACTCTGCAGGTCACCACGAGGCAACTGACTCAGGACACCACTGGGGCTAGTGGGGGGCTTGGAGCTACAGTCATGTTGATTCCTAGGGAAGCTGCCAAGGTAAATTTTCCAAGTGTGTGGCTAGGTAACATCTGAACTTAATCTGAAATGAGGTTTCACTGCCTTTTCTCACCTTGGGATAAAAAAAAATTTTTTTTTTGTTCAGCCTAAATCGGAGTCTCTAACACTTAAAATGAGAGATTCTTGAACAGAAGGAGTAAGCCATACTACAATCCACAAAAAGATAGTGGGGGAAGGATACTTCCTCCATCTGAAATGCTGCCGGATTAAAAAAACACAAAGATCAAGGTTTCTCTTACTTTGGGGGTGTGATCTTTCTAGGAACAAGCAGTGCAGAAAACATGGATAAATCAAAAGAATTTTCTAAGTGGCACCGTGAAAGCTCTGTGCACTTAGAATCTCATTCTCCCAAGAGTTTTTTATCTGAATTGTTAAATACGCTAATCAGTCCAGCAGAACTGATGCCACCTTCCTCGTGAACCTTGAGGAAAAGCACAGACTGAGTCCCAAACAGACTTTCACACCTGCCCATCCTCCACTCTTTCCAATGTAAAGAGGAATGAAAGTGTTTCCATCTTAAATGTCAGGCCTGCTCCGTGGGGGTCATCAACTCGGCAGAACATCAGAGGAAACACCAATCACAGGAGGGTTTTCTACTCCAGGTTGTGAAAGAAAAGCTCAGGTTGGAGTTCACGGAGCATTTTGCTTAAACGTGACCTATTACTTACAGACAAGGGAGCAGGTAGCGGTGAGAGGGCTCTCGAGAGTGAGTTTTAAAATAGGATTCTGATATCTGGAACATTTTCTTCTGACAGAATCTTAAGGAGGATCTCAATAAAAAGCAGATACAAGAGGAGCCTCTGGGACTTCCGTGGTGGTCCAGCGGTTAGGACTCTGCACTTCCAATGCAGGGGGCGAGGGTTCTATCCTTGGTCGGGGAGGAAGTTCCGCACGCCACACAGTGCGACCGAAAAAAAAAAAGGCTTTTTCAGAGAAACGGGAGGTCTAGAAATCCACCCCAGGCAACACTTCGCACCAGCATCTTCCCCAAAACCTCACCGTGATCTGCCAAAACAACTTGGAACTCTGTGCTCTGGGGGACTGGGTCTTTTCCCTTCGGCACTGGGTTGCTCCATGGATTTCCAATAAACTGTCCTTGCATTGTGAGCTCGTTTCTCTGTCCACCTGCTCCCACTCGGTGGCCTGGGAGCTGATTCTAGAGACTGGCTCACGAAAGTCCCCTGTCGCAGCCAATGGGAGGCAACAACAGGAGGTCCAAGGGCAGGAGGAGAGAGCAGTCAGGACATTTCTTCCCCACGGGCTCCCAGGATTAGTGAGCTCGGGCTAGTTTTAAACATGGCTATCTAAGCCCAATTTTCTAAGTCTGTTTCCATTTCAAACACCGTGGTTCGGATTTGGGGCTGAGAAATGTGGTCCCTGATATCAGTGTGCCTTAAGTTCGATCCTTCCCTGAAGAACACTCACATTTTTTTACCTGGAAGTGGAATCTACTCTGTTGGTTGCCTGAGAGACAAAATGCACCGCTTTGTACCATTTAAATGTTAAGAGGGCTCAGACATTTTTCTGCAGAAAGCCTATTTCCCTGGCACTGAGTTCCCCAGTTCTCCCAGTTTCACAGGTTAGGGAGTTCTCTTTCATTAGAAAGTTTTTTAGAAAATGTTAGGGATGGATTTCATTTATATCAATTTCTTGCTGTGCTTTCTACTAAATTCCAAATTAATGCCAGCCCAGGGTTTAATAGATCAGATCCCCGAGGTCACCGTGACCGCTATTAACTGAGCACTAGCTTTGCGCAAAGCATGTTCTATTCACTGTCTCTCATGCTCCTAAAACCCCCAAGGTAAGCAGCATTCTTCCCAATGGAAAAACTGAGGCTTCGCAATAAGTGAAGTCACTTAGAAGAGCTAGAATTGGAACTTCTATGGTCCTGAAGCCCGAATCTTTTGTACATATGGGGAATGACTGTTAAGGGGTATGAGGGTTCTTTTTAGGGTGATGAAAATGTTCTGAAATTAGATCGTGGTAATGATTGTACAACTTTCTGAACAGAAGAAAACCACTGAATTGTATACTTTAAAAGGGTGAATCTCATGGCATACGAATTACGTCTCAAAAAAAATATTTTGAACAGCACCCAGAACAATGCTTGGCTAAGGGCTAAGGAAGTTTTCATTAAATAAATTAAAGTAAACTGCAAAAACAATAAATTATTATTTCAGATTTTAAAATCCTTATTCATCAAATCCTTCGGCCACCCCACCACACGAGATTTTTCAGAATTGTCTTCAATCCTTCAGAGCCTTCACCCTCTCGCCACTTTCCCATATTTCCTGCGATCCCTCCCTCCCAGTTGGATCCCTTCCAAATCCAAATTTCCCTCTTCCTGTTATACGGAGAAATCCTGCTTTATGTAGGTTGGTGCAGCCACTGTGGAAAACAGTATGGAGGATACTCAGAAAACTAAAAATAGAACTACCGTATGATCCAGCAGTCCCACTCCTGGGCATATATCCAGACAAAACTATAATTCAAAACGATACCTGCAAAAGATGGCAGTGTAGAAGGACGCGCTCTCACTCCCTCTTGCGAGAGCACCAGAATCACAACTAACTGCTGAACAATCATCGAGAGTAAGACACTGGAACTCACCAAAAAAGATACCCCACATCCAAAGACAAAGGAGAAGCCACAATGAGACGGTACGAGGGGTGAAATCAAAATAAAATCAAGGGGGCTTCCCTGGTGGTGCAGTGGTTGAGAGTCCGCCTGCCGATGCAGGGGACACGGGTTCATGCCCCAGTCCAGGAAGATCCCACATGCCGTGGAGCGGCTGGGCCCGTGAGCCATGGCCGCTGAGCCTGCGCGTCCAGAGCCTGTGCTCCGCAGCGGGAGAGGCCACAACAGTGAGAGGCCCACGTACTGCAAAAAAAAAAAAAAACACAAAAAAACCTAGAGACAAATGACAATGAAAACACGACAATCCAAAACCTATGGGATGCAGCAAAGGCAGTTCTAAGAGGGAAGTTTATAGCAATACAAGCCTACCTCAAGAAACAAGAAAAATCTCAAAGAAACAATCTAACCTTACACCTAAAGGAACTAGAGAAAGAAGAACAAACAAAATCCAAAGTTAGCAGAAGGAAAGAATCATAATTTAAACAAGATGAAAAAACAACCCTCAGAAGGGGAGAAAATATTTGCAAATGAATCAAAAGACAAAGGATTAATCTCCAAAATATATAAATAGCTCATGCAGCTCGATATTAAAAAACAAACAACCCAATCAAAAAATGGGCACGAGACCTAAATAGACATTCCTCCCAAGAAGACATACAGATGGCCAAGAGGCACATGAAAGGCTGCTCAACATCACTCATTATTAGAGAGATGCAAATCAAAACTACAATGAGGTATCACCTTTTTTTTTTAAATAGAGACACAGAAGTAGAGAACAAACGTATGGACACCAAGAGGGGAAAGCAGGGTCGGGGGGAGGGATGAACTGGGAGATTGGGATTGACATGTATAAACTGATGTGTATAAAACAGATAACTAATAAGAACCTGCTGTATAAAAAAATAATATAAAATTCAAGAAAAAAAATACATGCACCCCTATGTTTAGCAGCACTATTTACCATAGCCAGGACATGGAAACAACCCAAATGTCCATCGGCACATGAGTGGATAAAGAAGATATGGTACATATATACAGTGGAATAGTACTCAGCCATAAAAAGTGAAATGTCATTTGCAGCAACATGGATGCAACTAGAGGTTATTATACTAAGTGAAGTAAGTCAGACAGAGAAAGACAAATACCATGTGATATCACTTATATGTGGAATCTAAAAGATGACACAAATGAACTTATCTATGAAACAGGAACATAATCACGGACATAGAGAACAGACTGGTAGTTGTGAAGGGGCAGGGGGTGGGGGAGGGATGGAGTGGGAGGCTGGGGTCAGCAGATGTAAGCTATTATAGAGAGAATGGATAACAAACAAGGTCCTACTGTATAGCACAGAGAACTATATTCAATATCCTATGATAAACCATAATGGAAAAGAATATTTTTTAAAAGAATGTATATATATATATATGTGTGTGTGTAACTGACTCACTTTGCTGTACAGCAGAAACTAACACAACATTGTAAATAAACTATACTTCAATAAAAAAAATTTTTTAATTAAAAAAAGAAATCCTGCTTTCCCGAGGCCCTTCGCTCCAATCCAGTACCATGCTCATTTTTGTGTATCCAAACCAAGAATCAAAGCACCTTCCATTTAACAAGATTCCACCCTGATTAAAAAGCAATTATGATTTATGTTTTTTCTCTTTTTCTTATGCAAGTTATTGTAATAGAGACAATACGTGTCTTCTCTTTTTCTTTTTTCTTTTTAAAGAATTCAGAGGATAGAGTGGAAAAGGAAAAAGTGAGTCAGTAAGCCAGAGACTGAGGAAGCACAGATGGGACTGAAAAACTACGAACTTTTTTCTTCTCATTCACCTTTTCTCCCCATCAATGACAAATTTCAGGCACCTTTTGGCCTCAGGACTTTGTATTTACTGTTCCCTCTACATAGAATGCTTTTCCCGCAGGAAGCCACATGGCTTACTATCATAATCCACGCAGATCTCTGATCAAATGTCCCCACTTTGTGACATTCCCAGGGTTCCCTGATAGCATCTCATCCCTGACACCCACGATCCCTCTCGCCTGCCTTCTTTCCTCTCAACAGCTTGCATTATGATCTGCCATCCTATGTAGTTCAGTATTTGCTTGTTTAGGGTCTCTCGCCCCACTAAAATGTCAGCCCTCTCAAGGCAGTCTTCCGTCTTTCTTATTCACAACGGTATCCCCAGC
The DNA here is from genome assembly GCF_003031525.2 of Neophocaena asiaeorientalis asiaeorientalis. Classification (NCBI taxonomy): domain Eukaryota; kingdom Metazoa; phylum Chordata; class Mammalia; order Artiodactyla; family Phocoenidae; genus Neophocaena; species Neophocaena asiaeorientalis. Next base: position 6,298,488 of record NW_020173687.1, on the reverse strand, counting down.
ACCGAGAACAGTGTCTGGTACATAGTAAGACGCCCAGTAAATATTATTCGGGTGAATGAATGAATGAATAAATGAATGACACAAGAAGCTAATTTTCAACAGGTGTTCTAGACAAGGGGTCATATTTTGCACAGAAGGCAGGTATTACTCTACGTTGGGTGATATGCCAGTTCATCTGTATTATTTCCCTGGGTACCATGGAGACCTCTAAGAAGCCATTGTTCTGAAATACAATTACAGGGGAAAATTAGTCACTTAATTCAAAAGTGTTCATGCTTCTGTATAATAATTTGATGTGAAAAGAAAGACGTGGAAAGATATTAGTCTTATTGTCAGCACACTTTTTTAAGTTTTTAAAAATCAAGTCTCCTCTGTGCTTGTCTTGCCATTTCATCCATCAGGTTGAGAACTCCCCAAGGGAAGGGCCAGGCGGGAGCAGGTTTCAGGACAGCGCTGAGTGTCTGGGGAGGGGTTGGATGTCAGCTTTTCCCTGAGTTCTGTGAGCTGCCCCAGCAAATTATCAAACCCAAAGAGGGGGTCACGGGAACCCTGATTTACAGCCGGTTGGTCAGAAGTACAGCTGACAACCTGGGACTTGCAATTTGGCATCTGAAGTGGGGTCAGTCTTGTGGGATGGAACCCTGAACTTGTGGGATCTGACACTAACCCTACGTAGAGGGAGGCAGAACTGAATTGAGTTCTAGGACATCCAGTTGAGAACTGGTTGGTGTGGGGGCGGGAAATACCTACACTTCTGGACCCAGAGGTGAGAAGTAGAAGAAAAACATGATAGCCCTTTTCTCTCAGACCAGCCGGGACTACAGAAGCAGAAACTGGGCGTGGGGCCCAGCATTCCTGTTCTCACAAGCCCAACAGGCGACTCTGGTACGAACTCAAGTCTGAGACCATTGCTTGCTTCCCCCTGGGAAGTCCCCGAGGGTCTAACCCTCCTCCAGGTAGTCTAGTATCCACGACTCTCCCTGGGCAGCATTGTCCCATCTGGGCTCACAGCACCAATCTCCAACAAACCCCAGCGTTCACCTCCAGAGCTCAAAATAATATGTTGGTACCATTATTCCTGATTTAGGTAACACATATTACCTCCCCGCCAAGATGACTTAGCCCATAACTTCCCCTCTCCATCTCAACTTTTGATATTTATAGTTCTGTGACTCTCCAGAATTTTAGATGATACGCTCAATCCTCTATTTCTTGTTCCATCAACAAGGGGATCCTGGACCCCCTGCTTTATAAGATGCTCATTAGCTCCCATCCCCTCCCCGCCCTTCTCCTCCCTCCAATCCATGTCACAACTGCCCAAGACTCCTTTGCTTTTATGTTTCTAAACAGATCTTATTTACAGTTCATTCCCTCTCAAGGCAGTCTTTTTTCTTTCTTATTCACAGAAGTACCCCCAGCACCGAAAACAGTATCTGGTACATAGTAAGATGGCCGGTAAATATTTATTGGGTGAATGAATAAATGTACAAATAAACGAATGACATGAGAAGCTAATTTTCAATAGGTGTTCTAGACAAGGGGTCATATTTTGCACAGATGGCAGGTATTACTCTACATTGGGTGGTATTCCAACGTAGAGTAACACCTGCCATCAGGTATTACTAAACTTACAAGCTAAGTCTAAACACTGAAAACCAGTGAATAGCCTTTATATTATTACGAGAGTATGTGTGTAAAGAGCATGGCACAGTGTTTGGCAAGAGTAAGCCCTCCATCAATGGTAGTTGATTATTATTTTCATGACAAGCTAAATATTGTTCAGGTTGGTAGCCAGACTCCGAAGTGGTCCCCAGTGATGCTCACCTCCTGGTATTCACGTTTGTGTGTAATCTCCTCCTACACTGAATAGGGTTGACCTATTTGACAAATGGGATGTTGCAGAAGTGACAGTGTGTAATTTCCAAAGCTAGGGTACAAAGAGCATCGTAACTTCTGCCTTGTTCTCTTGGGATTCCTTGGGCTGGGAAAAGCCAGACACCATATTGTGAGGACACTCAAGCTGCTCTGTGGAGAGGAACCTCCAGCAGTCGACACCAACTGGCCTGCCATGTGAGTGAGCTACTTTGGAAGGGGATCACCCAGCCCCAATGAAATCTTCACATGATGCTAGCCCTGGCCTATGTGTTGACTGCAACCTCATGAAAAATTTTGAGTCAGAACCACCAGGTTATGAATTCCTGACCCAAAGAAACTATAAGCGATAATAAATGTTTATTATTGTTTTAAGCCACTAAGCATTGGGGTAACTTGTTACGCAGCAATAGATAACTACTACACTTTACTGTAGTGTCAGCCATCCTATTGAAGGGCCATATTTCACAGTACATGACTAATTCCAAACGACATTATTCTAAGTCAGATAAAAAGATGCATCTCGGGACTTCCCTAGTGGTCCAGTGGTAAAGAATCTGCCTTCCAATGCAGGGGATGCGGGTTCGATCCCTGGTCAGGGAACTAAGACCCCGCATGCCACAAGTACTGAGCTTGTGCGCCTCAACTAGAGCCCATGAGCCACAAACTACAGAGCCCATGCACTCTGGAGCCCGCACACCACAACTACAGAGCTGCCCTGGAGCCTGTGTGCCATAACTAGAGAAAAGAAAACCCACACACCACAACTAGAGAGAAGCCCGCATACCACAACGAAAGATCTAGCATGCCTCAACAGAGACCCTGCGTGCTGCAACTGAGACCCGACACAGCTGAAAATAAATTAAATAAATACATACATAAACGTAGGGGGGGAAAGAAAAAAAAAAAAAAGATGGGTCTCTTTCAACCAAAGTGGTCCTTTCAGCCTGTGCTAAGACTTGGTTTTAATTATCTACAAAATGCTTTCTTGATCCTAGTGGCAAAAATCAAAGCCATTCTCTATTCTAAGTTACAGGTCAGCATCTCACTGAGAGCTTTCAGCTTAGTCATTTTAACAAAGGGGAAGGCTTTCCAGAGCTCAGCCTTGCACCACACTGCCTGCTCCCTCCCACCTCTAAAGCACTGCAGAAAATCACCTAAGTATTGATAGCTTGCTAAACTATACCCCAGACCCCACTCCCAGGGATTCTGAATCAGTGGCTGCAGCCTGGACCCAGGAATCTGCTTTATAAAGAAATAGTCCCCCAGGTGACTCCGATATAGGTAGAGATGCTCTGAGAGAAAAGATGCTCTAAAGGCTGGCGTCTCCTCTCCCCTGATCCATTAGCTGAGCCGTCACAGCTGGTGAGATGGGAATAACACTGAAAGCATTTGCCAGCATGGTTTTGAGCCAGGCCTTCTCCAAGTCTGAAGTCAGGGGACGGCAAGCTGAGCGTCACTGCGCAAAACATATACAGTCACAATCCTTTTATCTGTTTCAGAAAAGATCCACCAGTGAATAACTCAGAGAAAAGTTCCTCTGGAAGAATCAGTAGCCATTCCTACCTCTTGTAGGCTTTTTCTTTCTTTCCCCGTTTTGAAAATCTGAGGGAATTACATCTGCTTCACTATATCAGATGTTCGGGACCGAGATTGTTTTTTAATAGCTCTTTAGAGTCTCATGGACAATGCAGGCAAAACAACACGGAAACCTTGAAAATCTGAAGTGTGAAAAGAAGAGCTGGTTCTTTCCTGCTACCTCGCTTACCTCTCTCAGGGACGCTGATTCAAAATTATCATTTCCTGGCCCTAGTCAATACCCATTGATTATTCACCACTGCAGTTATTAAAGCAGGTTGATGTGAGAAAGCTAGAGCTCGGCTGGTGCGAAGCACAAAGATTCTATTTTCAAACAAGACCAGAGATAATCTTGATCAAAGAAACCCATGGATGCAAAACTGAAAGTCCGCACCCCAAGAGGCAAGCCCGCATAGATGCAGAGACCCTTTGAGAGTAGTCACAATAAATCATTCTCTACACTCACATTCAATCAGTATCTATAAATTCTCTAAGATTTACATGTGCCAAGATTGCTGCAAGCAGAAAACCAAGATTTGTTTCTATTCCATAGTCTTTATCGCATTGTTTGCAAACTGGTGATTCCTGGGGCCCCATCTGGAGCTCAGAAATATTTGGTTACACCTGTAGAGGTTGTTTGTTTGTTTGAATTCATTGCCAACGTTTTAAAATCAGGAGATTTTACACTCAATGCAGATGGCAAGCCTGGGTCAGTGAGCATTTTCTGTGTAATAACCATTTATTGTCCCATGATTCTGGCGTTCAGGAATTTGGGCTGGGCTCAGCCAGGCGGCTCTGCTGGTCTGGGCTGGCTTGACTGATCTCTGCCAGCCATGTTCATGTGTCTGTGGTCAGCTGCCGGATCAGATGCGGGCTGGCTGGTCTAGGGTGGCCTCAGCTGGGACAGTTGGCTCTGTTCCACCTTGGTCTCTTCCTCCATCAGGCTAGCCCGGGCTTGTTCACAAGGCAATCACGGGTTCCCAGAGCAAGGGCAGGTGTGCAAGGTCTGGATGCCTGGGCTCAAAACTCACACACCATTACTTAAGCCGAATTCTATTGCCCAAAGCAAGTCACAGGCCAGCCTAGATTCAAAGGGTGGAAAAACAGACTCTACCTCTGGATAGGAGGGGAAGAAGTTGAGGCCGATTTTGCAATTTTACACACAGCTTATCTTAAGAAATCAACAGATGGAACCACACAGTGTGCTAGAGTATAGAGGCACCTGCCCCCTTAAGGGCTACGTCAGCACCCTTCTGCAGCAGCCTTGCCCTTGTGATTCATTTACACAACGGTCTGGCCCTGAGGGCATGGCAGGGTTTGCCATTCCTGATCCCAGAAGAAGCTCCCACCTTGTGTATCCCAAAGATCCACCCCCAGCCATGACCGCACGCACTGTCAGTACCCTGGAATCACTTTTCACTTCTCAGAAAACATCTTTCTGTTTACCCTGTCTCCCTTCCCCCAATAAATATCCCATTTTCTGCTGGGAGAATTAATGGGGGAAGGGGATGTGAAAGGGGGAAGGAGGGTGACTCTTCAGTAGTTGGAAGACTCAGGAAAAGATCAGCTTTGGAGCCAACAGACTTGGGTTCTCCTTGTAGCTCCAAGACCCCATGAACATAGTGTCTCTAAGCCTGTTTCTCATCTGTAAAACCGTCCCTGCTAAGTTTGCTTACTTCTTCTTGAAAATGCATTATGTTCGTTGATCCATACATTTTGCATAAATATGGACTTTTTTTTTTTTGCAGTACGCGGGCCTCTCACTGTTGTGGCCTCTCCTGTTGCGGAGCACAGGCTCCGGATGCGCAGGCCCAGCGGCCATGGCTCACGGGCCCAGGCACTCCACGGCATGTGGGATCCTCCCGGACTGGGGCATGAACCCGTGTCCCCTGCATCCGCAGGCGGACTCTCAACCACTGTGCCACCAGGGAAGCCCTGGGCCCATTTTTGATGTAACAAAGTTAGGCAAAAAAACAAAAAGGAAACAAAAGCAACGACAACCCAGAAAAGCACTCAGAGAAATGAGTGGTTAAGGTTATTTCCCGGCTCAGCCGTGAGTTTACACCAGGCTTCCTACAAAAACCAATTCAGGACTCATGTGCAGAAGCGACTTGCTGAAAGATCCAGAGACTTAATGGCCCAGGGAGCTGTTTTATGTCCTTGCATTTACAAACTGTAACTTGCCTCAAAGCTCAGAATCCCTGGCAATGCCTGCCTCTCCTTGGTGGGAGCCTTGGGAGGGCCTGCAGCGCCCCCTGCTGGGTGAGGGCTCCTGGGACAGGGTCACCCGGGGCTCAGAGCAGGGTTATTGAGGTAAGTCCGGGACAGATCCTCACCCTAAGGGACCTACAAGCATCACTCAGCTGCAAGCCGGTGAAGCCCGGGTCCCCCAACACCCACTTCCGAGGCCCAGCCCTGCAGCTCCTGCCACCTTCAGAGCCCCAGACCACCTTCCCCTTAACCTCCCTAAGCCTCAATTCCCTCATTTGCAAAATGGAAATGATGAGAATGCCGACCTCATTGAGGTGCAAATGTGACGATCCAGAGGAAGCCCTCAAAGCCCGGAAGCAGAGTGCACAACAAGTAGCACCTATTAAGGTGAGGCCCGAATCTCCTCTGGATAAGAGTAACTAACAAGAACCATCTATAGCGGTCCCCTTCCCCACCCACCACGAGTGTGGGAACAAGTACCGGGGATTCACCGTCTGCCAGGCTCCGAGACCCTTAGGTGCACTGAACGTTTTTAAACCTCAAGCATTTCCATAAAGTCCATAACGTTATTATCCCCATTTCACAGGTAAGGAAAACTCAGATTAAGTAACTTGGCCAAACTCAGCTAGAAGCAAGTAGCAGGACTAAAATTCAAAAGCCAGCAACCTGTGTCTAGAAGTAATAAAAACTTTTCTTCCTGGATAGATATTAGCAAGTCAAAACTCTCCCCACCTCCCCCTTTTTTTCCTTGATAATCTATTAAAAAAGGGAAACTAAGTGAATCAAATGGCTTTGTTTTCCCCCAAAGACCCTCCGTGTTGCTTTCACTACCTGCAGAGCTCCTCACTGGCCTGGCGGCCCTGGGTATCTGTCCTCATCTTACAGAAAGAAAATGGAGAAGCCAGGTCAGGCTAAGCACTTCCAATCACTTGCTTGTCACTCCCAGAAGCCAGTGGCGGGTGCCCAGGCCAGAACCCCGCGGTCTAGGCCGCACTGACCTGGTTCAAGACCCCAGTCACGATGCACAAAGCTTGCCAGGGCGTTAGCTTTCGTAGCCTCATTGAAGCCAAGTGAGGGAGGCTAAGGAGAAACGCCTCCAAATTGCCGGGAGACAGATGAGAGACTGGTGAGCACACACACACACACACACACACACACACACACCTCACACCACACACCACATACACACCACACACACACACATCTCACACACGCCACACATACCTCACACTCACAACACACACACCACACACAATTCTCACACACAGCTCACACACACCCCTCACACACACACACACCTGGTCAACCAAGAATCAACATCACTTTTCAACGCCCCAGCGTGCTGAGACAAAGGAGGCTCTGAGTTCCCACGAGGTCTCAGGCAGAAGCTTGACTCACCCTGTACGTGGGCGCTTCCCCAGCTCGCCCGGTTCGGCAGATGCCTGTCGGTCTGTCTGTCCATCCGCCCTGAGCGTCAGGACTGGCACGAGGCCCTGGGTTCGCAAGCTCGAGAGTTGCGGAGTGAAATCCGAAACCGACCCCTGTCAGCTGAGGGCCAGGGCAGGCCCAAGAAAGGGGCGGACCCTCCAGATGGGTGGGTGGTGATTTCAACACGCAGGGAACTTACACACGAGGCTTGAAAGTTGTAACGAGCAGTTCTCCGCCCCGCGCCCGAGAATCTTAAAAGTTTATGTCGAGGCCTTAGCGGGCCTTCGTCATCCAGACCGTCTCAACAACACGTGACTCTCAGGCTGCGTCCTCCAAATGGTTCCCACTGTGGGATGGCGGGCGGAAGGCCGTGGGAGGAGCCTCCAATCGTCGTTCAACGGTCCAGCGGAGGTCACGTCCTCTCGATGACCTCCTCCTACAACCCCGAGCCCTCCCTCTCTTCACCCAACTTCCAGGCTTCGCTCGTGTCTTCCAAGTCCTCCCACGCAGCGCCCAGAGCTCTGCAGACGCCACCCGAGGGGTCTCCGTCTTCCATCTTCCTCCCCCACCCCGACCTCCAGGCGCCAAGCAGAGGGGCCTGTTTAACGTGGTCATCAGATTATGTGGCTTCCCTGATTAAGATCCTTCAATGTAGGGCTTCCCTGGTGGCGCAGTGGTTGGGGGTCCGCCTGCCGATGCAGGGGACACGGGTTCGTGCCCCGGTCCGGGAAGATCCCACATGCCGCGGAGCGGCTGGGCCCGTGAGCCATGGCCGCTGAGCCTGCGCGTCCGGAGCTTGTGCTCCGCAACGGGAGGGGCCACAGCAGTGAGAGGCCCGCGTTCAGCAAAAAAAAAAAAAAAAGATCCTTCAGTGCTTACTCACCGCAGCTAGAATAAAATCGCCTGATCTGGCCCCTGGCAACTTTTCCCAAACCCCTCAAGCCCCTCACTCCTTGCACACCGGCCGCTCAGGCCTCCTCTGACACTCCTGCCCCCAACTTGCCACTCACATTGCTTTCTTCCTCCTTTGGACCTGCACCCAGTTGTCCCTCTGCTTGACCCCCTCTTCCCCCTGGAAGCTCCACGTCTGCTCCTGGGCACCTTCCAGATGTCCAATGCCTCCTTCTCCGGGAAGCCTTACTGATCACTCCTCGCCCAACACAATTCATGATGCTGTCCTCCCCTGGCTATCTGTTCTCTGCCCATCAGGCCCATCCAACTCGAAGCTCCCTAAGAGCAGGGACCATTTCCAAGCCACCCACCTGCATAACCTGGCAGAGTAGAGGGCAGATCGTAGATGTTCAAAAAGTATTTGAGGGAGGGAGGGAGGAAGGGAGGGAGAAAGGGAAGGAATGAGAAGACAGACATGGGAGAACAATCAGTAATTATTAACGTAATTTGTGATGATAATAGCCAACACCAGGATGGGCCTGCTCTGAGCCTGGCGCTATTCCATGCATTTCACGTGTGTTAATGCATTTAATCCTCACCGCGAGTCCCCATCTTACATGTGCAGAGGCTGAGGCTCAAGTGAAGTAACTTGACCAGTGTCCACAGAAAGCAAGCGGTATGGCTCAAGCTTGAACCTGGGCTTCACTCCAGAGTTCATGCTCTCAGCCTCCAGGAAGGAGGCCCTAGATGTCCATCGCATAGGGGAAAGGACACCCCCTCCGCAGGGAATACAAGGCAGCCGCTTAAAGAAGGATTTCCGTATTTACTGACATGGGCAGGTGTCCTTGATGGGACACTGGGTGAAAAAAAGCAAATGAAGGACACGTGTTATAATCCCATTTTTTGGGAAAACATCAGAGAAAACAACAGCCAGATGTGATTGTTCACACACAGAAACGTGGCTGGAAGGACACACAAACCTGGCTGATGCTGGCTACTGCTGGGAGGGCTTCCCGGGTCTCGCTCCAGGCTCTAGGCACACGGAACTCTCCCTCGAGACCTAGCAGGCTGCTCTATCCACAGTCCCAGAGCCCCAACTCCCCAGCCCCTTACTCGGCTTCCGCGTTGCATTTGCTGCTACCTGACGCCAGAGGGCACACTTATTTGTTTGATGCCCGTCTCTGTAAGGGTAAGAATAAATTGAAAAAGAAAAAAGTTGATTCTCCCTGGTGCAAAAAAAGAGGAGAACCTTCGCATTCCCACTCTCCTTTTCTTAGAGCATGTGATTCTTTCTCTGCCCCTTTGAGATGTATGTAAATCTTTTTAAAGGCGAAATAAGCCGCTTGCAGGTTTTTAAAACCCAGGAATGTGTTAAGAGTCTGAGAGCTGTCTCCTTGAAATGTAAACATCAAGGAAGATAGCAGCCTATCTCCTAGGCCAGGTGAGGGTTTAACTTCGGTGACGAGCTCTGTGCTATAATTACATGTTTGTCACAGAGGCACGGGAAGTGTATTATTCCTTGGGATAAAGACAATTAGCAAGTACAAACGAGGGTGAACTACGTGTGACAGACGGTGCTGTCAAGTCCTCTTACCTGAGAACTAGTTATTTTTTGTCTTTGGATGAAGCATCTGCTCAGCTGCATAAAACAAGGCGCTTGCTTCCCGTCTCTGAGACCTCTTTAGTGAATTGCCCGTTATCTGCATCACGTTCTAGCTTAATGTTTACTCAATAATGAAATTCTTTTCTTTCTCTTCTCCTTTTGTGGAAAGGTTTTCTGTCAGCAGATTTTGTTTTGAATTCTCCCCCACCACCCCTCCCCGCTGGCTTGTCTTCCCCAGTAGAACATAAGCTCTGGGATACCTTGTCTTCCTACTTCAGGGCTGTGTGCCCGGCACTGAGGAGGTGCTTAAAATAAAATGAATAAAAGAATAAATGAATGAATGAATAAAAGAAGTTGCTGGCTGTGTCCTTTGAGTTTTCTTTTTTTTTCATTTTTTACAATGATCAAATGTTACCTATGACAATAATTTTGCTAAAAAACAATTAAACTTTTAAAGACTCCACAGTTGTGCATACAAAAGGCAGCCACTGGTTTGCTTAACAGATATTGATTTTATTTCCTGTTAATCCCCATGCTTCTCAGGCATGAGTCAGCCGTCTTTAAATCATTATTACCAAGTACTTAAGACATTCTTATTAGCAACATATTGAGACATCGAACGAACGAGAAAATCTTCCAACATCATAGTTCCAGCTAATCCAGATCCTTCCCGAGTACCGAGAAGTGATCGTTTCTATCTCCAAGGCAGTCGAGAGGAGATTCTTGGAAAACCATATCACCACGCTCCTCCTCAACAAGCTGCTGCTTTTCTTGGTGGTGGTTTTACAAGTAGCATCTCTCTCCCTGAGTGGCCTCACTGGACCGCACAGCTCGGGTTCTACGCCCTGTGCCCCCCACCCCGAAGCTTTTATTGGTGTCCAGTTCACACCATTCATACTCTTCTCAGAACGAATGAATGAAAAGGAACAATAATAATAATGGCCACTGTGCTCACCACGATCAGCTTTCGGGAAGGCACTGCATGTGCTGGTCCCTGTGCCGAGCACACACGTGCATGAAATTTCTCTTATTCTTCACAGCAATCTTGTGATATGGTGCTATTATTATTCCCATCTTACAGATGAGAAAACTGAGGTCCCAAGATGTTGAGTGACTTGACCCAGCACACGGTCAGTGCACCCTAATGGGGGGACACACCCCCAGGCAATCTGACCCCAAAGCCCCAGCTCTTGGCCCCAAGCCATAAAACACCATTTGTTTCAAAGCGTTGGACTAATCTTCTACCTTATTTGTGGAAACAAGAGAAAACCCAGCCAGGCAGTAACCTGAGGCAGGAGGAACCCGAATTCCTCTTAATAACTCACATTTTCTGAGCTCCTGCCATCAGCCAGGCACTAGGCACAGCACTCAAAAGGTGTCATCCCAGGCTTCCCTGGTGGCACAGTGGTTGAGAGTCCGCCTGCCGATGCAGGGGACGCAGGTTTGTGCCCCGGTCCAGGAGGATCCCACATGCCGCGGAGCGGCTGGGCCCCTGAGCCATGGCCGCTGAGCCTGCGCGTCCGGAGCCTGCGCTCCGCAACGAGAGAGGCCACAACAGTGAGAGGCCCGCGTACCGCAAAAAAAAAAAGGTGTCATCCCACTTAAGCCTCACACCAAATTAAGGGAGGTTCATTCACTGCATATTCCAGAGGTGAAGCCTGAGAAACACAGAGAGGTGTCCTGACTTGCCAAGGTGCCACAGTCAGTCAGTGGCTGAGGTGGAATCATATCCAGGTTTCTCCGCCTCCACGGCCCATGTTCTTACTGACGATTTTTCCCCCAAATGAGGAAGAAAAGCAGAGGTGATGATCCAATGTCAGCCCAACTTCAGACAAGGACAGAGCTCCCACAGGGTGGGCCACGAGGAGAAAGAGGTCGCTCGGAAGTGGGTGGTGGCAGCTACCGCCGGTGACATTCTCCACGCCCCCCTTGGTGCCTAGCAGAGCCCCGAGCACGGCGCGGATGCTGAATTAAAAGTGACTGAACAACTGAGAGCGAATGCACCTCTTCCTACAGAGACCTACAGCGCGTGCCTCCATGGTTCCCAGTTCAGACGTGGTCTGTGGGGCGTGGAAGCCCGTTTTCTCCTCAGCCCTCCTCCTCCCTTCGTTGTGCCCCACAGGCACATGTGTCATGATCTGTGTCATGATGGAGGGGAGGAGGGTGGAGAGTGAAGCCTTTGTGGGGACTGATACCATGCCCGTCGTGCACACATGGGATTGCTCTTCATTTTTTCAGGAAGTCACAGACACATGTGTCGTTATTCCCATATCACAGGAAAAGAAAGCTGAGGTTAAAGCAGGTTACATACTTTCCTTGGGGCCGCAAGGCTAGTGTCACGAGCTCCCAAACTCCACCCTGACCCGTTTGCCTCCAAAGACCCTGCCTCACAGAGGGAGAAGAATCAGTAGGTGCCACACGATGGAAGAAAATGTGCACACGTGGTCAGCACCCAGTAAGTGCGTGTTGATAAGTGAATGGTGAGACTCTTTCAAGGAGAGGGTTACTAACAGGATCTACTGCTACAAGATGTCACTAACGATAGTTCAAGTTATAATAGAGAAAAAACTGGAAATCACGTATATATTTATTATAACCCCTATTAGTCAGCTCGGGCTCCCATAACAAAATACCACAAACTGGGTGGCTTAAACAACAGAAATTTATTTTCTCACAGTTCTGGAGGCTGAAAGTCCAAGATCAGGGTGCCAACGAGGTCCGGTTCTTGTGAGCATCCTCTTCCTGGCTTGCTGATTGCTTCTTGCTGTGTCCTCACGTGGCAGAGAGAAAGAGTTCTGGTGTCTCTTCCACTTCTGATAAGGGCACTAATCCCATCATGAGGAACCCACCCTTATGACCTAATCTAACCGTATTTACCTCCCAACGGGCCCATCTCCAAACACGATCATACTGAGAATTAGTGCTTTAACATGTGAATTTGGGGGGAAACACAAACATTCAGTCCATAACACCCATTACCAGGACACTGGATTAAATAAATCATGGAGCACCTATACTATAGAATGCTCTGCAGCTTCTAAATAATAATATTGCACAATTACGGTTTCAACAGGAAAGACATTAGTGACAGATGAAGTGAAAAAGTCACATTATGATGCATATATACAACATCACCCCATTTCTACCAATACTAGGGGTGTGGGGTACTTTGGCAAGATCTGGACCTCACACCCATACCCTGACCAGAGAGCCACCAACCATTGAGATTGGATAGCTTCATACAAACTACAATAGGGAGGGAGGGGCATCTCCAATAGAAAGAGGGAGCTGGGCAGACAAAATAGACAGAAACGCCAGCCACACTGCCACGTCTTGAGTCCTCACTGTGCCATGCCCGGTTCTACAGGCACTGAAATATATTATCTCCTTTAACTTTCACAGTAACCCTTTGAGATGGGTATTGTTACTCTCACTTCTTGCAAGTGAGGAAACAAGGGACTTAGATCGTTGGAGTCACTTAACAAAGATTCTAAACAGGGCCTGCACCACACCAAAGCTGTGATGTTAACCAACAAATCATGAAACCACAAAGCCTTACTTTTACTGCATCGCCCACTGCTGGCACACAGCAGGTGTTCAGAATGATGAATGCTGATTGGAAATGAACAGAGAGGAGGCAAGAAGTGATGCATGGGCACGGGTAGTTGGATTTGCTTTGGGAAAAGGGACAGAAGCAGGAGGTGGGGAATGGTGGAGGGAAACAGGGACGTGGGCTGGAGCCATCAGTGAAGACTCAGGCTTCCCCTGAGAAGTAAGAGGCCAGGGTATGTGCCAGGAGAGAAGTCATCAGGGCAGGAAGGAGGACTCCAGGTGAGCAGAAACAGTTTAGAGCAGACACTGCAGAATCTGACAGAGAAAGAGAACTGGAAGAGAACTGTTCTCGTCCTCAGGAAGACTCAGGTACAACCAGAGAATACGTAATGGGAGAAAACGTGGCAATGTGTCCCAAACACTGTTCACTTTCTATTTTATCACAGTTTATCTGCTTGTGCTCCAGAATCTACCTTCCCACATTCTTATAGAAAGGAGCCACAGTGAGTAACCCCGAGGCCCTGGACCCCTGAGCAGATTAACCATGGTTCCCTTGGAAACTGGGAAGAAGTAGTTCCTCCTTTTCCTTCCTCCAGCACCCCGGCCCCCTTTAGGTTTCAGCGCCCTCACACACACACACACACGCACTGATGTGTGCCCTTTCCCATGGTACACGTGCACTTCCTGTGTGACACTCACCGCCGTGCACAGGCACACAGCCCTGTCGCACTGCCTGGAGTTACCACCCCCGTCCCCCGGCAGCCACCCCCTCTACCTCCCTGCCAGCAGAACCCCGATTGTGTTCAGGAAGACGATGTGCCTACTCTGACCTAAGCCAGGCCTATTTCTTTTGCTGGATCCTCAAATTCCAGACTCCCTTGCAGCTAAGAGTGTCCTGTGACTCAGCTGTAGCCAGTGAGACAGAAGGGGCTTCTAAAGGTGGGGGTAGGGTCCTGAGGTATTGAACTTGGGCACATCGATCCCCATCTCCTTCCAGTGTAGAACGGCTGAACGGCTGGCAGAACGGCTATAATTTCCCTTTGCACCTAGGTTTCTGGATACGAACTCATTTCTGCCAATTGAATGCACTGGCAGAATATTTCGAAGGCAGAAAGGAGGCGGAGGCATCCTCCTGCGGTTTGGGCTGTTTGCTGCTGGTAAACAAGTGTGCGGAGACGTGGGGTTTTCTGCAGCAGAATTCAGGTGTGCAGTCGCCAGCCCACGGGTGTGGACCGTTAGTTGTGGCCGAGGCAGCCGCCTGACCCTGCATTCCGGCGTCCAGTGATCTGTTCTGTAGAAGCTGGAAAGCAGTTGCAGTGGCAGTTTCCTGATCCTGGGGCCACGGCTCTGGCAGTGTGCTCTAGAATTCATTCATTCCACTGGCCGACCCCTGACACCCACCTAACGGCTTGTGGCTTGTGTCCCCCCTCTTGCCGGCCCGTGTTGCTCTGTCCAGAGAGCCTTTCCTGGGGGGCCAGCCTAATGTCCACTCCTCCAGCTTTTCCAATGGTTTTCCAAGCAACAGTTCCCTGTGGTAAAAAAAAAAAAAATTGTTTTTTCTGCTTAAAATAGCAAAGATCTAGAAGCATTCTGGATCCTCTAGTTTGAACCAAAAAATGCTACCGGGGGGTCAGGCATGACAAAAGGATGAGGATAAGAGGCCTCAGGGAAGGTTTCATTTCTGTGAGCCTCAGTTTCTTCTTCTGCAGAATGGAGACCAAAGATTATTATCTTAATTACAGTTAATGGTTGACTACCGTGGTAGATTGCATTTCCCAAACATGGTCACGACAACATTTCCCATTCCACAAACCCTTCCACACGTGACCTTGTCACTTCCCGTCAAGTCGGAGGAATCTGACCCCCTCACTCCTGAATCAGGGCTGGGCTGGCCTCTCACTCGCTTGTAACCAACAGGACGAGTCAGGATCCGCCGGCTAGAACTCGCCGGCTGTCGGAAGGCGTGCGCGTCTCCAGCCCCGCCCATTTCTCGCGGGGCTTCAGCTCCGGCCCCGCCCCGGCCGC
>NW_020173687.1:6257267-6282774 GCF_003031525.2 Neophocaena asiaeorientalis asiaeorientalis | reverse complement strand
GCTGCTGCGCGCGGCCCGCGGGAACTGCCACGGCCGCCAGGTAAGCCTCCCCGCCCCCACCCCGAACCCCGCGCGCCCCGATCGTCGGCCCATCTCCGCCGAAGGAGAGCCTGACTCGCGCAGCTGCCCGAGACCGAGCACCGCCAGGGTCCCCAGGCCTCAGATCTCTACAAGTCAAAGAAGCGAGTTCCCAGTTCACAGCAGGGGAAACTGAGGCTCAGGGAGGTGTGGTGACTGCCCAAGGTCACAACCTCCAGGTGATCCCAGGATCCCAAAGCGTCAGGCTGTACTGTGGTGGTGGACGGGAGGATTGGAGATGGGGCCTGGGCTTGGTATCGACGTTCTCACTGGGCGGTAGAGTTGTTCCCTTTGAAGTCGCGCCGGGGCTTCCTCCCTGGGCCGAGGAGAGAGGCTTGGTGGGTGCTGCGGTCTCTAACACCCCCCCAACACTTGCTGCCACTCCCTTTTTATCTAACCTAGAGGGCAGGCCTCCCTGTCAGACTGCAGGCAGGACGCGCGCAAGAAACCCAGTGTTACTTCATTGCGTCAATATTTCACTTCGGTTGCTTCTGTGTATGCTAACTGAAAACGGGTTTCCATTCAGAATGGTAATGCAGACTGTCCCTTTTTGAAAGTTTTGAAGTGGGTCTTCTTAAAGAAAAAAGGTGGTAAGCAGTGAAGTCTGGAGATCCAGAGCTAACAAGTTGGGACAAGCAGTGCCTGGAGCTTTGCACCTTTGGTCCCTTTGCCTGCCTGCATCCACTCACCAGCGGTGCAGCCCTACCCCAAGTGCTGAAGGCCTCTGAGCCTGTTTGCTGACCTTGCAGGCTTTTAAAATAGCACCTTTCCAACAATAGTTTGGGGAACAGTTCCATGAGCTGATGTGGGCCTCAACATGGTGCCACCGGGAGCCAGTGCTTCCTGAATGTTGCATAGGCATGACCTTACCATGCCTCTGCCACAGGTGGAGAAACTTCCTTCCCTGCCTTCTGCTCCCCCATCAGACAGGTGGTAGATCTTGTCTCTGCCTCCTGAGCCCAGTTAGGGGATCCTCATGCGTCTGGCACCCTCCGCGCACACCCAGCTGTCTCCTGGTGATTCTCTGTGGATCAGCCCAGCTGTCCCTTCCTCCCGGAAGCCTTCCCTGACCACCAGTGATACCTTGGGTGTCTCCACTGGCCCCCTCCTCAGCCCCATGGGTGTGCATCTTCTATGCACTTATCGTATGGAATGTCCTCCTGACTTGCTGGTCTGTCTTGTGAGCCTGGCACTGGCAGGTGTGTGTGTGTGTGTGTGTACTGCTCCCCCACCCCATATTTATTAAAGTAAGAAGGCTGTATTAGAAGGGTCAGGAAGGTTTGAGGAATGAGCCAAAAATTGCTCACAAGTTCAGATTGTTTAGAGTGACACCTGTTTTCATTCATGCAATAAGTAATATTAATAATAAACACTATATTGTGTTTACTTTGTACCGGGCACTGTTCTGAGTACTTTGAAAATATTAATTCATGTAATCCTCACAACAACCCTGTGACGTAAGCAATACTGTCATCCCCCCCGCTTAAGCCCAGAGAGGTTGAGTAACTTTCTGAGAATCACACAGAGGTTACCTGTCAGAACTGGGACCCAAACCAGTCTTGTTCCAAGGCTTCTGCCCTCAACAGCTGTGCTGTGTTCCTCACTTATTCGTGAGTGTCTGCACTGTGCTAGGCACTGCTCTAAGGCGGGGGATGGGGGGGATAGAGCAATGAACAAAACAGACATTACCCACCCTCAGGGAGCCTGATGTCTAGTGGGAGGGGAGGGACAATAAACAGAAAAGGAAAATATCAGGCTTGTTGATGTGAGAGGTGCTACTGAGAAATGCCAAGAGGGGAGGGAGGGTGCAGATGGGCAGGGCTGCAGGGAGGGATGCTGCCAGTTTAATAAATAAGGTCATCAGGGAAGGGCTCCCTGAAAAGGCAGCATGTGAGGGAGAACTGGGAGGTAGGACACTGGGGCTCAGAGAGCCATCTGCAGGTATATGAAAGCACTTATCTAAGAACAGACACGGGGGAGGTAGATGTTGTCTGCATCCAGGGCAGCGACTAAGGATACATCACAGGTTCTTAAGGTGATATTTCACGAAGAAATGAATGTCTGAAAAGTTTCCATTCCTTGCATGTCATCGCCTCATAAATTCCTTTATTTCAGTCTCTTTATTCTCCTCCAGGGTTAGGAAGAAAAATGCATGACCCACAATGATTAAAGAGATTTCCAGGATAAAAGGAAGAAAATTGTCCATATAAGCTTCTAACTCTAGAAAGTTAAAAACTAACTGCAGCACTGGCTAACAGGAAATTGTCTGTTGTTGTCTGAAAATTTTGTCCCTCCCATTGTCTTGCAGTAGATACTGGTTATTCTGTAGCTGGAAGTCTGGCTGCCTTTTTATTTTTTAAGGAATAACTTTTTTTAATATTTATTTATTAATATATTTTTGGCTGTGTTGGGTCTTCGTTTCTGTGCGAGGGCTTTCTCTAGTTGCGGCGAGCGGGGGCCACTCTTCATCACGGTGTGCGGGCCTCTCACTATCGCGGCCTCTCTCTCTTGTTGCGGAGCACAGGCTCGAGACGCACAGGCTCAGTAGTTGTGGCTCACGGGCCCAGGTGCTCCGCGGCATGCGGGATCTTCCCAGACCAGGGCTCGAACCCGTGTCCCCTGCATTGGCAGGCAGATTCTCAACCACTGCGCCACCAGGGAAGCCCTGGCTGCCTTTTTTTCTTTTCTGGCCAAAAGGCCTTTTGCCAAAATAGAGGTCGTACAGAAAAGGGCTCTCGAAAGAGAGAGAGACAGTTCCACCCGGTCCTGGCAAGTAGACAGAGGGGACATAAAGAAGTCTGGTTGGGCCAGATGTCCAGGGTGGGAAGTGAAAGGGGCTTTCACCCGTCATCAGCCTCAGGACGTTGTTTGGCTCTTGGAACCGGGGTTTGTCCACTGCTCCTCCTATCAGGGCCTGGCAGATCTCCCATCCGGGGCACTTCATCCGCAGCCAAAAGGCGGGTGGGGAGCTGTTTATCAGAAGGAGCCTGAGCTCCCAGCGGCCATTCTGGCTGCTGGGCGTCAGAGAACAGGGAGGGCGCGGTGCTGGCCCAACCGAAGGGTACTGGTGACAGTTTTCCTTCTCCCCTCCAGAGCCTTGACGTTCTGGAACAGGCTCTTCCTTGAGGAATGCTCAGCTCTTGGGGGACATGAAGGGGAGCCTGCAGCACAGAACTCAGTCTGGGCGCCGCCAGCCAGCTCATAGCTTTGCCCCAAACCTTGGTCTCCCATCTGTCAAAGTGGGAGCGACAGAGGTGCCCACGTCGTGGGGTTGTGAGGGTTTTTATGGGATGGCGCCTTTAAAGTGCTAAGCCCGGTACCTGGCTCAATAGAAGGGGCCTCTCTTGAGGACACTGGTGGTTTTCCTAAAACCTTTCAAAAAACGTTATGCTTTCCTGCCTATCAGAACCAGCCTCTGGGACCCCATAAATGGATACTGGATTTTAGTAGGCACTCCCCATTTTTTAAGTGTTTGTTTTCTTAAGTCTGAAAAAAGCCCGCAGAAGTCAAAGCTAAAGGCAGAGAGGAGATACAGTTCGTCTCCCGCCTTAGGACCTTAACACTTAATTCCCAGGGACTGAGCAGCCTTTAATGAAACAGATTTAATTTTAATTGAAGCTTTAATTTAAAGCTTCCAGGTGTTTTGGGGTTTTGTTTGGTTTTTTAAATTTTTTTTTCAGTCCCAACTGCAGTTTGGGAACAAAAGAGATGCTCTTTCAGTTGGGAGGTAATGAAAAGACTCCTCAACTAATAAATCTGAGTTTTGTGCCAACTCTTTTGGGAGCAGGGGCAAGTGAGTAGCTGCTGTGTATGATTAAAAATCAAGGATGATTCTGGGAAAGGTTTTTTTTTTGGCTACGCTGCGCGGCTTGTGAGATCTTAGTTCCCTGACCAGGGATTGAACTCGTGCCCTCGGCAGTGAAAGCGCAGGGTCCTAACTACTAGACCACCAGGGAATTCCCAATTCTGGGCAAGTTTTAATCCAAGACTGAATTCCACCCCTCCTCGCCGTGCGTGGAATGTGGCCCTTCACTGAGCCTTACTTAGTTCTTTTGGGGACAGTAGGAGAGTCTGCTTTTGTGCCTTCTTATCTTCTACGTACGTGCAGCAGCCACGGTTTATCTTCCATTCTGGCAGCTGGTCCAGAGCCAAGCCCTCCTGTCCAGCATGAAACCAAGCTGAGAGGCTGCCCCAGGGGTTACCAGACACAACAGGGCTCCAGACACTGCAGACATTCTTTGTAGGGCAAAATGTACTGTGGCTCCCAGCTTGCCCTGAAGAGTAAATTTTAGAATCTGTACTTTGTATTTCAGTTGAATCAA
The DNA here is from genome assembly GCF_003031525.2 of Neophocaena asiaeorientalis asiaeorientalis. Classification (NCBI taxonomy): domain Eukaryota; kingdom Metazoa; phylum Chordata; class Mammalia; order Artiodactyla; family Phocoenidae; genus Neophocaena; species Neophocaena asiaeorientalis. Next base: position 6,278,374 of record NW_020173687.1, on the reverse strand, counting down.
ATTCTGCTTCATAAAAAGGAATGAAGTTTGATACCTGCTACAACGTGGATGAACCTTGAAAACACGTTGATAAGTGAAAAAAGCTGCCGTAGTCTGTTCGGGCTGCTATAACACCATAGACTGGGCAGCTTAAACGGCAGACATTCATTTCTCACAGTCCTGGAGTCAAGAAGTCCAAGGTCAAGACACGCGCAGATTCAGTGTCTGGTGAGGGCCTGCTTCCGAGTTCATAGCCAGCTGTCTTCTGTCTTCTTGCCATGTCCTCACATGGTAGAAGGTTCAAGGGAGCGCTCTGGGGTCTCTTTTACAGGGGCCCTGATCCCATTCGTGAGGGCTCCACCCTCATGACCTAGTCACCTCCCACCTCCAAATACCATCCTGGTGGGGATTCGGTTTCAACATACGAATTTGGGGCGGGGTAGGGTTTCCACAAACATTGAGTCTGTAGCAGAAGCCAGTCACAAAAGGCCCCATGCTGTATGGCCCCGTTTACATGAAACGTCCAAAAAGGGCAAATCCATAGACAGAAAGGAGTTTCGTGTTTGCCTTTCCCCATCAGGACGGGGCAGAGAGGAGTGGGGAGTGACTGCTAATTGGGTGACAAAAATGTTCCAAAATTAGATCCTTGTGATGGTTGCATAACTGCAAACACACATAAACCATCTGACTGTACGTTTTAAACCTTAAGGTGGACTTTATGGCCTGTAATCTATATACCAGCAAAAGTGTTACCAAAGTGGATGGACCTCCCTGGGGAGGAGGAAGAAACGCACGCGGGCCGTTAGGTGGTGACGGCCCGAGGGAGGGAACTGCACAGGAACAGCTGTGTGAGGGTCTCGGTTTTAAAGAGGGTGCTCCAGGAGGGCCTCCCTGAGGTGATGTCGGAATAAAGACCTGGAGGCGGGGCTATGAGGAGGTCTGGGGAAAAGCATTCAGGCAGAGGGAGCAGCAGATGCCAAGGCCAGGAGCGGTCCTGGCCTGGCCTGCTTAGAGCAGCAAGAAGGCCACGTGGCCCAAATGGGTAGCAGGAAGGAGAATGGGGGTAGGGGGCGGCGGGCCTGGAGGGCTGAGGGGCTGGTGCTTCCAGGAGGCCTCTGACGGGGGTGGTGCTGTAATCCCACCTCGGTTTTTACAGGCTCCCTCTGGCCACTGTGTTGAGTGGTCAAGGGTGGGATTGGGGGACCAGCTGGGAGGGAGGCCATCACAGTAACCCAGGGGAGAGATGAGGGGCCTGGGCCAGGTGGTCCTGAAGCAGCGTTCCCTAAACCCACCTAGGCTGGCACCGCTCAGCGCCCCTCCGGTCAGTAGCCCTGTCTGCTGCTCTGTAGGGTCAGCCCCTCATGGGAGACCTGCGAGGTCAGGCCCCGGGCCCCTGGGTGGCCCCTGGTCTCTCATGTTCCTGCCTACAGCCCGGGCAAGAGTAGCTTGGGAGGTCTGGTCCGAGTGCCGTCAAAGAAAGAAAACAGCCCAGGAGGCCGACTGCAGTGGGCCCGGTGGAGGGCGGGGCAGTGGATTCTGATGGGCAGACACCGTCAAGTCCTGAGGATGGAAGGGCGGGGGTGGGCCACCAGGGCTGCTGGCTTAGGGGACAGCATGGATGAGCACGAGGGATGGAGGACACAGTGCGGGCCTGGCGTGCGATGGGGGGACGAGGCTTGGGTGGGCAAGCCTCCAGAAGTATCTGAGGAGGAAGGGGACCTGCTGCACTTAGAACTCTTTATCAGGGAGTTCCCTGGCAGTCCAGTGGTTAGGACTCCGTGATTTCAGTGCCGAGGGAGCAGGTTTAATCCCTGGACGGGGAACTAAGATCCCAAGGCACAGCTGTGTGGTGTGGCCAAAAAAATAAAAACTCTTGATCACATCCTAGTACCTGTGCATGCAATCCAGCTCGACCCCTAATACACCGGGCAGAGATGGTCCCTTCACCCTCCCAGTGCTAGGAGCCGGGCAAGACGACCAGGTCCCTGCTCCCTGAAACCACACATTCCGGGCCTCTGGCCAACAGCAAACAAGCGAAGAACGGAATGCTTACATACATGTATTTGTTATATTTGTTACATTATAAGCAGGACAACTCCTGAAGATAGAAATCTCAGAGAGGGAAGTAGAGATGTGATAGCATGGCTGCCACTGAGGGCAGGCAGCTGAGGTGGTCAAGGAGGGCCTCTTGGAGGAGGTGACGTTTGTGTTTCCAGCTTAGGAAGTGGCTCACTCCAGTCTGTTGCAAGGCAGGTACATCTGAGAAGCGACTGCCACGTGGAGAGTCTGCTGAGGGCGGGCAGGAGCAGGGCAAGGGGAGGCGAGAGTGCCGAGCAGGTAGTTTACCTGGCAACGCTGGCTGATCACTTAGAAGCACCAGGGGAACTGATATCTAATCGCAGTGCCCAGGCCTCACCCCACATCTATGAAATCAGAGGCTGGGCACCTGGGCACAGACAGATGGATCAGCAGCATCCGGGTCCCCTGGGAGCTCTTGAGAAAGGCAGCGTCTACAGGGAGGCCCCAGACGTGCTTGGTCAAAGCTCCCACCTGCCCGCCAGCAGGGGCTCTGAAGCAGGGCAGGGCCGGGAGGAGGACCTGTGCCTCGTTGCGGTTGGAGGCTGCTGCCCTGGGCACCTGTGTCATTTCACTTTTGTCCCTGGGGATGCCACGCTGCATGTCATGTGTCCCCACCCCCCCCACCCCCACCGCAGCCTTTGAAGCATGGCTCCACTGCAGCATGTTCTAAAAATACAAGAAAGCAGCCGTCCCGCTGCAAAGTCAGTAGCCGGAGCTGACTGACCCAGATGCTGCCTGTGAGAAGAGCTCTGAGGTCTGTCGTTAGAGCTGAAGAAATCCTTTGATGAAAAAGGCACTCTCCATATTGAGGAGTTTTGTCTCTTTAATCCAAGGTTGTTGTTTTTATTTCTCCCAAACATTCCAGGCCCTGTAGATGCTCAGTAATTGTTAACAAACACCCCACGCAATGAATACTTTCTGTACTAATCCGGCCGCTGCATTTATGGCCCGAGAACTAGCCCTCCCTTTCTCCGTTCAGATCTCAGGGGTAAATCTTGATTCCAGAAGTAGATACGTCACGGCTTCTGCTCCGTTTTATTTCGTACCCACTGTCTTGTAGAGTCTAGCATGGTTGTCACGTCACCACAAACCTGGAGGCATGAAACGACACACATTTATTCTTTGACAGCCCTGGAGGTCAGAAGCCCAAACGGGGTCTCACAGGGCTAAAGTCAGTGTGTGGGCAGGGCTGGTTCCTTCCAGTGGCTCTACGGGAGAATCCATTTCCTGCCTTGTCCAGCTTCTGGAGGTGCTGCACTCCTTGGCTCGTGGCCTTCTCCTCTGTCTTCAGAGCCAGCAGCACAAATCTCTGCAAATCTGACTCTGCTTCCTTCCTCACGTCTGCTTCTCTGACCCTCCTGCCCCCCTGTGTCCACTCACAGGACCCTTATGATTAAGGTCCCACTGGTCCCACTCAGAAAATCCCAGATGATTTGCCCATCGCAGATCCTTAACTTAATCCCACCTGCAAAATCCTTCTGCCATGTAAGGTAACATATTCACAGGTTCTGGGGACGAGGACCTAGACATCTTAGGGGCCATCGTTCTGCCCATCGTACCGCCCATCGTACCTGGTACCCAGCCCTTCACTGCACTCAGTGGCTTAGCGGGCATTAGCCTCAGCTGACAAAGATAGTAACTTATCTCTCACTGGACAGGAAAGAGCAGAGCGCTGCCTGAATCTGAGGCTGTCGATGACCACTAACATCCTTGCTCCTGCCCCAAAGCGTCTCCCCTTCTTTGGCTTGTGCGCAGGACACCAGCAAAATCGCTGTGACAACAGGCGGCAACATCAGCAGTACAGAGGAGAAAAAGCAAAGCAAGTCGCAGCAGCTGAAAAAGATCTTTCAAGAATATGGTGCCGTGGGTGTGTCACTGCACATTGGAATCTCATTAATCTCTTTGGGCATGTTTTACATGGTTGTTTCAAGGTAAGATTTTGACAGTAGTAGATATTTGTTTTTCGCTGTCATCCAAGTGTCTTTGGGAATAAGAACTTTTTTCCTAAGACTTTGTATTCATCTAGCTACTTTCATCACATTTTTAAAAATACTGTAAATGTCATAGCCAAATTGATCGGTTAACTCTATCCCTTTTGTGTTTGTCTGTCTGCCTCTCTCCCCTCCAGTGGTGTGGACATGTCAGCCATCCTGCTTAAACTCGGGTTTAAAGAGTCACTGGTACAGTCGAAAATGGCAGCAGGCACAAGTACTTTCGTGGTGGCCTATGCCATCCACAAGCTGTTCGCACCCGTGAGGATAAGCATTACCTTAGTTTCCGTGCCCCTGATTGTCAGGTATTTTCAGAAAGTGGGAATTTTTAAACCTCCAGCTGCGAAGCCTTGATGAACTCTTCAACTGTGGGCCGGAAAACCTATTTCTTTGAAATGATACATTTTGGACTGGTTTTATGATGTAGGGTTTATGGTGGGGGTGAGGAAGGGGCTAGCTGCTGTCTTCTCGTGAATAGCATTTACTTTTGCCAGCAAAAATTCAGGGTTTCAAATCACTGTAATTTTTTTGCTTTATTCGTTTTGGTAATGCTGTTCATCACAGGGCTTGTCTGCACCATCTACAGTGTCAGCAAAGCATCACCACTGAGTTATCATCTGAAACAGAACTGTCAGCCAGGAAATGTTCCATTCTGGAGGATCACTGGTGAGGGTCTGCGTGCAGAAAGTAGCCTCAGGGGTTAATCTTTGCTCACGTTCTTAAAGGGCAGCGATTCACTAAGCTGGTTTTTAAAGTTCCCCTTCCTCCAATATTTGCTGTCAGGCGGCCTTCCTTTTAATATGCAGTAATGTGCAGAACAGCTGCCAGTGCTACAATTAATGAAGCAGAATTTAAGACTTCACAATATGGAATCAGGACCTTAATTAGCATCAACACTTTGACGTTCATTACACTTGTTTGGGGGGAAAGAAAAACAAGTATTTCTGGTACGTTTCACTGATCCCAAGACACCTTCAAATCTGGACATGATGGGGCCTGCCTCAGCTGATTTTTCCCAAACTTCATCAAAGTAGGTCAGAATCATTTGTCTCTGTTTCGGTAAAATACGGAAACTTCATCCAGTAGTAATGCCATCAGTTGGCCCCGGACGCCTGTGTCCTCAGGAATCTGGATACTGTACATATACGCAAAGCTGAGACAATCTTGGCCTGACCAGCTCTGTCTCAGACTTCAGACATTCCAGAACTAGTGTCACAGTGTTTACATTGTGTTGCTACTTATATTTTTAAATTGAGTTAAAATTATGTATGCAAAAAAAGATTTTGTATCACTCTCTAAAAAAGTAAAATTACTATCAGTTGCTGTAAATGGGAGACAACCGCAAAATAATAATACAGGCCGGGCAGGGACCGAGCTAGTTTACCAGATAAAGGGTGTGTGACTTTAGGCCCCTCGTTCTCTGTTTGGGACATTGGTTAAGAACAGAAATGCAAGCACACAGATCTCAGTTGAGACTTCCTCCTTGAGACAGTCAGGAGCAAGCAACGGAGAAGGACTATATTCCCGTGGGCTTCAGCATCACTGACGGGACACTGGCTGCACACTCCAGGAACCCCAGTGTAACTGCCCTGCCACCATGGTTCAGGGGTTGCATTTATCTTTCTGGCTCCCAGATTTGTTTTTTATTTTAGTTTTTTGGTTTGATTAACTACATTTGTGACAATCAGAAAACTCAAGGAACTATAAACTGATCATCCTGGTTTTACTGAGATCTGACTACTGACAGTTTTTCCTCGTTAGCCCGTAGTAACCCATGTCAATCAGTTATTTCAGTTAACTTTTATAAGAATCTTTGTGAGCCAGATTCTCCACTTGCAAGATCTTTAAAGTGGATCCATTATTCCACCCCCCACCCACCCTTTTAAAGCAGTTAGCCCACTGCCAAAAGGTTTTAGCAATTTAAAGTTGGAATTAGACTGCCTTTCTGGGGTCTAATTCCCAGGACACGTCCACATCAGAGAGAGATGGCACCAGTGCTAGGTAATTCCTCATGAGGACAGGACCAGCACTTCTGTGTTGCTGTCTGTGTGTGAACAGTTGGCTCTGGGCTCCTAACCACCTTCCTCACCGGCCTCCCAACCATTCAACTCGTGAGTAATGCCTATGCAAAAAAGCCGATAGGGATTCCTACAGGTTTAAGGGCTTGAATGGGAGTGGACTGAAAGGGCAAGCAATAAAACAAATTATCATACCAAATAGCCGTAGCATTCTCTTGTAAGCCCCAACTCCACTCCACTCCAGTGGCCAGCTGTCAGAACAGAACAGAGTAACTAGAGAGGAGAGGCAATCAAAGGACCAGGGAGTTACAGCATTATGTGAATTCACCAGCAAGATGTACAGATCACTTGTATTTACATTGTTTTTATGGAACTAGGGGAATAAAACTGATGATCTATTTTAGACACGTAAGCCATTGTTCACCTCTAATTTTTTATCTGACAAAATGAGGAGCTTAAATTCCGTGAAACAAATAAACACTTTGTAAAGTTTACGAAGAACTTTTTATTCTCAAAAAGCCATCACTGCTGCCGATTATGAAGCGGCAGTGCGTGTGACTAGTTTATTAATGCTGTGCTGCTACAGTGAGCTCTTTTCTGTGCGATTGTTTGGGGAAATGACAGCTTAGCTAGTGTCACTGGTGGGGTTAGTCATGTTGTGTTGACTACATCCGGGGTGGATGGATGAACTACTACTCCGGGATGTAAAAGCTCAAGACTGTGGGAACCAAAAGCTCCTTTGTCCCAACGGGGCTAACTGGACACGGCAGTTTTACTCAGTTCTTAAGTTTCCACAACTACTTCGGCAACTCTGACATGGAAGCGTATAGCCACGTCCTTCTGTGTAGACATTTCTGATCTCTGTAGGCCTCTTGCACTGAAAGTTGGCCATGAAAGCATGTTTCCTCTCCTAGTTCCCAGTAAGTTCAGCACTTCCACCTTTGCCTTCATTATGGTCAAGTTCATTATCTTTGGTTGATGCACAGGTGTTGGCAGCTAGAAATAGCGTCATTTTACGTGATAGGGACACATAGAACGTGAGGCCAGCTCCTCTCATGGCACCTCCTCATTTCTAGGCCAAGAGTGAACAGGTGGTGAAAAGAATTACCCATGTACTGCAGACAGGTGTATTTGTGGACTCAGGTTTCAAGTTCACACAGATGCCACAACTCCAGTGTGTGCCGTGGGAACCAGGTGACAAGGGGAAGAAGGGAAGCCTCTGCCAGCTGTACTGAAGGGGCAGCAGGCGTCCACTTTATAAGCCACGATGAACACTGACAGCGCCCAGATCCAAGTACGGCTGTGGAGGAGGGATTCCGTTAAGGCAAACACTCCTTCACCAGAGAATCAGGACAAAAGCCACGCTTGGAAAATCCATTTGCCAAGAACTGGTTCACCCCACGTGTGAAGCTCTTTGCCATCCTGTTGAGAACACAGTCAGAGGCCAGGGATGGGCAGGTGTGGATGTGCAGGACTCCCCCGCTCCGTCCTGACCACCTGCAGCTCTGGTGGTCCCCCAGAGGCCCCCGCTCAGGCTCACCAGGAGGTAAGTGGCTGAGGACCAAGAAGCAGGCTAGGCAGGGGTACTGGACAGACACTGAGAGCGGTCCTAAAGGAATGCCATGGAGGTAAAAATACAAGTCTATACAAAAGTCTTTATTTTAACATTTAAAAGAAAGAATCACATGTTCATTCCGACAGCTTTACCAGACTGGGCCACCCGATAAGTTACACGCACACAGGGACTTGGAGAGTTATTGCACAGATTTTCAACGGGTCGAGTCAGGACCAAACAGCCGCCCCTCCCCACAGCCAGGCTGCGAGTCCATCTTCCACAAGGACACCTTACTCAAAACAGGCTGCGGGGTGGCTGCACTTGAACCTTGCCTCCAGATTGATTATATAACCACAGCTACTCCCACTGCAGAGTGTCGTGTCTGCGGAGGTGGAGCTCTGAACTGGGAGGCCGAGCACTGCCTGCTCATAAACAGTATTTCCTGTAGCATCTCGACGGTGGGCAGGCAGCAGGGAGATACACCAGCAGCCTGTTCCAGGCAGATTATCAGCAGCCCTGTCTCGAGGATTTCTGCCCCCATAGATTCTTAAGATTGTTTGCTAGCTGATTCTTTTTTTTGACTACTCGATGGTTTTGAGTTTGCCGTGATCCAGGGGTGTTCAAGTACTTCTTTGAGGGTGGGCCGCTGGCTGGGAGTATGCTTCAGCAGTCTGGAAATGAGGTCCCTGGCTCCCTCTGGCACAAAGTCAGGGAATGTGAATTCCACCTGGGTAAGTGTACAATAAGTGACAGGGTCACAAACGTGGCTAAGAGAGAACAGGATAAATACTCAGATCGTAGCCTAAAGTCGAGGCTGGTAAGGAATGATGGGTCCTTTCTAGTGATGTCTTACCCGTGATATTCTTTTGTAGGTCTCTTGGTATGTGTTTGCCTCAAAAGGAGGCTTCCCAACTAGAAATTCATAGCAAAGCACCCCAAGGCTCCAGAGATCCACCTTCTCGTCATGCATCCGGCCTTCAATCATCTCAGGTGGCAAGTAGTCCAGGGTACCGCAGAGGGTGGTTCTCCTAAAAACGCAGGCAGGTTCAGGTTGACGTGCTTCTGTTTCTGATGCACAACAGCTGCTCAAAATCACCAACCATTACGCTAACGTTGAGCGCTTTTCCTAGGCTAGATCCTGTGCTACGAGGCAGGTACTGTTATAAATCCCCACTTTTAGACAGGGAGATGTACAAGATCTCACAGCTAGCAATCAAGCTGCACTCCAAATCTGTCCAACTCCAGAACTTCCTTAAATGATATAAAATATAGGATTTAAAGTATCACCACTATAAAATTTTGTGGACAACTAGGGAAATTTGAACATGGACTAAATAGCAGATATCAATAAGGCTGTTCATCTTCTTAGGCGTGATAATGGTTGTGATTATACGGGACAATGTCCTTATTTTTAGGAGATGCACACTGAAGCACTCAAAGGACAAAGCACACTGTCTGCAACTTGTACGTAGACGACACACCCAACATGGCAAAACGTTAACAATTGTTTGAGTGTAGGCACTGGATCGACAGGTGACCAATGCAGCACGTCTGTATGTTGTTTTTATAATAGAGGTTGGAAACAAACATCAAAACAGGAGCAAAGACCATGCAGGTTTTGCTGGTTTACATCAGTTATTCTTTCCCTGGTGCCCAGTGAGCGCACAAATGCTCGCTCGACTGCATGGTGACCCAGGATTAAGGAGCTACCTCTCCAGACACCTAGCCTCTCATCACCACCGAGATTCAGGAGACGGCCCGAATCGGGGGGTTCTCAAATGACAGCACAATATCGAAGGAGCTCTTACAGTTACCAAGGTACGGGAGGCGAGAGAAGTGACCAACATTTACACAGTGTCCTCTTCAGAAAAGGATCAGCTACCTTTCCTGTCACGATGACACCACTGGGAGGGTTAAGGTACAGTTTAGCCCTGCGATGCCATGAAGCCAGGTGCCAACAGCTCCCACCCGTGGCAGACCATGAGACTTTTTTTTTTTTTTTTTTTTTTTAACAGAGACTGCAGCAGCAGATTCAGTGCCTTGCTGGAAACAATTAGGAGTGGTCTGTAACAAAAACAGCTCCCCACACCCAATGGCATCTATTTTAGACTACACAATTTTTTTTCAACTGGCTTTAAGGTAATCTGGCTAAAACTTTTTAAAGACCTACCCCAAAGTTGACAGACTCTTATTGGTGGACGTATGCTTTTAAATGCCCTACTTCACATGTGGTTCCAAAAGCTCACTTAAACTCCACTTAAATTTTAAAAAGGAGAAAATGTTTTAGCTCTGTTGGCAAAGTTCACTTAAATCGTTTCATTACGTTGATCTCTCCACTTTAAGAGGAGACAGGAAAGGACTGTTCTGTTGACAGAGGACGAAAGAATTTTTACCCCCCCACCCTGAAAGCTCCATCCAAACCAGTTTGGTTCCTTTAAGTTCCCTGAAGAACTGTGCTCTTGGTTCTAGATCTTTGCAAGCGATGCCCTCAGAACCTTCTGTCTCCTGGTCCGGGAAACAGTGGAGTCTCCCTCACTCCAGTCAGTCAGGTGTTACTGCCCCCGTACACATGCTGCACTTCACCTGTCATACACTTGTCATGTCTTTTACTTATTTGTCCCCTTCATTAGTCTCTAAGGACATTACGCATCTTTTAACCCCAGGCTTAGGACAGGATAAACAGCCCAAAATGGCTGCAGAATAAAAATGTTCTTGAAGACACTAGTTTACTATCAGGCCTAAATCACACCAAAGTACGTGTGTCAGTTACCTGCCCCAACTGAGCACACATCTATACTTCACATATTTTACTATTTAGCTCACGATTGGCCCCTGGGCTTTTGCGAAACCAAACAAACAAGTTCCACGCCTGAAGTTACATACCTGGAGGATGGGGCATGTACTGACCACCCAAAATCTGCAATCTTAAGCTCTCCAGATGATCCAAGGAGCAGGTTCTCTGGCTTAATGTCTCTATGAATAACTCTCTTTGAATGACAGTAAGACAGGGCATTTGCCAATTCTGTGATATACTATTCAAAAAAAAAAGTATTGAAAATCTGTGTTTTAGATTTATATAACACAATTTTAGACATCTCTTCTGAAAGGAAACCCAACATAGATTTTAACATGTTTCGTAGATTTTTAAAGCCAAACTAGAGACAATGGATGACTCTACAAGAAAACAAACCAATTTAGTGTGCAGCATTAAGTACAAGTGATTCTGTGCTACGCTATTTGCTAGCACAGCAGATGTGATATTGAAAGACAGGAAAACACCGAGACAGCACTACATCCCCACGTGGCAACATACGGCCCAGCAGCAATGAATTAAGACAATATTGAAAAACTGGTATAAATTAGGGAGTCAGACATGTAAACGGTTTTTAACATTTAAAACAAAAACGCTTAAGTACAGACCATTCCCATGTTTAAACCAAGGCCAATTTAAAACAAGAGGATTTGTCTGAAGCTAAAACTTTACTCTAAGAGCATCGGAGGAAAAAAATCCTGAACAATAACTAAGAGCAGTTGTCCTGGCATGTTAAGTAGTGAGCTAAATTTGGGGACACACTACATAGTAATTCATTAGTCAGCTTCAAAGTACACAAGCAAGTCAGTCCTTTCGTTCGTTTTGTTCACATTTCAACTAAAAGATCTAGCAAGCAGGTCCAGAATTTGCTTTAACATATAAATAAGAATGGTTTTACAGTATATATTTAGCTCTGACTTAAGTTAGAGAAGTGTCTGTTTCCCAAAAGTAATTCTAGACAGGACTGAACATTATTTTGTACCAAAAAAGGTGTACTAATGGGTAGAAACCAGATGTTACCGTCAGAAAGGACATTTTTCATTATTTTCAGCCAAAGCCAGAGACCAAAATTTAGACCATAATAAACTGAAAGTGAAGGCAAAGAAAACTCGTCTCCTGCACCAAAGTTGGGTTGATGATGCCCTAGGAGCACACGTTACTATTCCGGAGGGCAACAGGCTGTCCCTGCTCAAACCTCGGCAAGAACCAGAGCTCTCTGGCACCCAACTCCCTCCACACCTCCCACATTAGATTGTGGGTACACGTAAAGGTCCCTAACACTTCTCTAGAATTAGTCTTATTTTAATTAATCAGAAAAGAAAAACAGGTGCATGTATATATCTCCAAACTACTAAGGAATCTAGAAAGAACCAATCTTTTCTTTCAAATAGCTATCTGTTTACACCAAAGTAAACTCCATCTGGACTGAGGAAAACTGAGTACTACAAATATTAATTGCCAATTAAATAAGAAACTAGTTTGGTTAACTAATATTTAAAAAGCAAATAAAATAGATTTCTACTTATCCAAAGGGCAAATATTTAAGTTTAAAATAGTACGTCCTCGTTGCACAGACAGGACCAGAGGGCCATTCACCAATAGTGCTGTGATTTCATCAGAAGATAAAAGTAAAACCACCTGAACTTAATGCCATTTACATCAATGCCAAAAAGAAAATGAGTGTACATACTACCCAGAGACCTCCACCAAGAAAAAGAACGAAGTAACCACCATTCAACAGGCCCATCATCGTCTAATTCAACAAAAAAACAGCCCAAATTAAGACTCAGCTTCTTCAAATAATTTTCACACAATAAAGTCAAAGACCTGATAATGTTGAACTATATTAAGATTAAAAACATCTGCCCCTGAAAAACACAGTTAAGAGAATGAAAACATGAGCCACAGACGAGGAGAAAACGTGATAAAGGACACGTATCACAAATACACAGGAACCCTTCAAACTCAGTAAGACAACAACAAAAATTTTTAATGGGCAAAAGATCTGAAGAAACACCTCAAAGATGATATACAGGTGACAAATAAACACATGAAAAGATGCTCGACACTGTACGTCATTAGAGAACTGCAAATTAAAACTGAGGCACCACTCTACACCTACTGGAAAGACTGAAATCCAAAAGGCTCAACACCACCAGCTGCTGGTGAGGAGCAACAGGAACTCTCATTCGTGGGTGGGAAGGCCAAGATGGTATATCCATTTTGGAAGGCAGTTTAATAGTTTCTTGAAAGCTAAATGTAGTCTTTCCATACAAGCCAGCAATCGCACCCCTAAGTATTTACCCAGCCAGTTTGAAAACTTATGTCCCACAAAAACCTGCATGCAATTGTTTATAGCAGCTTTACTCGTAATCACTGAAAACTGGAAGAAACCAAGATGCCCTTCGGTAGGTGAAGAGATAATAATGGAATAGTATTCACCAATAAAAAGAAATGAGCTATCAAACCCTAAAAAGATACAGATGAATCTCAAATGCATACAGCTGTTTCCCACAGGGTAACTGGTTAACCATGCTACCACTACACGTGAACACTGGGATTGAACAGATAAATGGATGGCGGAGGGTGGAACCCAAGTTTCTCAATGTTGGGGAGGAGATTACAGATAAGCAAGCGAGGAGGGTAAAATGATCCATGTGATAATGGACTCATGTTTTGCTTAATATAGATACGGATGGATAAATATAGAAATACTTTTAGATACATGCATTTACATGGATTACTATACACATATTTCCTTGCTCTCCGTCAGCTGAAAGCCTAGAAGTAATAACACTCAGTAGCAATGATCATATCCAGCGCCCAGATCTTGGTTTCTAATAACACTTTCCAATAAAAGGAACCAAAGCTCCGTGGAGAAATAACGAATTCTAAGACTGGGATAGGAAATGTACAAGATGAAGCTGGAACATCTTATAGCACCAGAAAACAAGAAAGTGCTTTTACGTGCACGCACACACACAATAGGGACATATCCAAAGGACACAGGAACCACGAGAGGGCTCCCAGCGGCCAAAGCTGGGACAATGAGAGCAAAGTGGTATTAGGTTATACTCAAAGTATAAAATAATCCATGAGTCCATGTTAATAAATGATTGACTCCATTTTCTGACTATTTTAACATCATTTTGCCTTTGGTGTGGAGATCTGTTGTTGTTATATGTCTTCTATGTCTATGGATTAATTTCGTCTGGTGAATCAAAGGATTTATATCATTTATCAAATTTGGAAAATCCCCAGCCATTATCACTTCAAACATTACCTTCTGCCCCATTTCTCTATTATTTTTTCCTTCAGGATTACAAAATTTATTACTAAATATATATAAGAAGTGAACATTACTTCCAAATGTCAAAAATAAATAAATAAAAATGAGAAAGTAAATAAATAATGGAGAATAGAGAAATATCTGGTACAGAATTCCAAATAACTTATGTCGATACCCTGCCCTATAGGAGATGAAACATAACCCCCCATGGGCTGTTCCTCTGAAAGGACAGAGCATGCAAAGGGAGAAAAAGAGTAACTTTACAGTGGAGAAACCTGACAAACACTACCTCAGCCAGGTGGTCAAGGCCGACACTCAGGGATGAGTCAGGTTAATAGTATGTATCCTTGATACGAGAATGCATTTTACCTCTGATCTTCCTCTCAAAACTCCGTGACCCTCATCTAATCATGAGAAACTAAAGAAATCTGAATGAAGTATGGATTTCAGTCAATAGTTATGTACCAATATTGGTTCATTAGTTATGACAACTGTACCACACTGATAAAATATAAATAGGAAAATCAGGTGTGTATTAATAGGAGAAAGTAAGTCTGTACTACCTTCAGTTATTCTATAAGTCTAAAACTAATCTAAAACAAATTTTTTCTTTTTTTTTTTTTTTTTAAAGAGAGCAACTATACATTTCCACAGAAACAGCTGTGGAAACCAACCACAATATTCCATTTGGTACCTGATTTTATCTGTATATAAAAGGTACACCTAAGCTATTTTGATTTTTCCGTTTCAAATATTTGATCTGATTAAGCTATCTTCCCATGAGACAAAACCCCCTCTATTATATAATGAAAGGTACACTGCTAGGTAGGACAGGTATAGAGGAAACAGAATTCGTCTGAACAAATGAAAACTTACAGTAGCAGTTCTCTGCTCATCAAACTTTGACAGTTTCTGAAGTTCTCTATAGACAGCTCCGAGGGGTGCATATTCCAGAATTAGGTAGACTCTGGTAGCATCATGGAAATAACCATACAGCCTGAGAATATTTGGATGCCTGCAACGAAAGACGAACACTCTAACACCTGGTTTTGGAACTGATATGTCCTGAGTATCAAACAAATGCTCATGTGAAACCAGTGGTGAAAACTGCTGCTGGCCACAGATCCCACTTCAACCCCCCTTGAGAATTTGAAACTACAGACCCACTGTAAGAAAAAGATGTACACTGCTATCAATTTACATGCATTTCAAGGTATTAATGGACCTTGGGTTTAGTTAAGACTATTGTCTTACTTTAGGCCATCTATATTCTTAGGTGGGGAAAGAATTCAGATAAATATTAAGTCTCTGCAAATTGGAAAAAAAAAAAAAGACATGGCATTCCCACAGTAGTTGAAACCCAAACAGCATGAGACAGACAACACAGGCAGCGTTCACGAGTGGCATGGGGTATATGCTGCTGACAACTGTGGACAGCCGAGCACAGGCTATCTGGTCTTTTGTTTTGCTTTTTTTTTTTTTTTTTAATTCACTGAAAGCAAAAAGAAAAAGATCCACTGGCCAAAGTCAACCTGGAGGCTGCCAGTTTGCACCTGAACTCAAAGGTATCATTCCCTTTAATTATCCACCAAAACAAAACAAAACAAGAACACCTCCAGTAAATTACTCCATCAACAAAACAAACCTTCTAGCAATGTTTCAGGACCACGGCACTTAAGTCTAGTGAATTTGGTCACTCCGCAGTACTACGGAGCCAGCCTTCTACAGAGAAGTCTACAATCATTTAACTCTTAAAGTTCTGTATGCCACTCTTCCTGGACATCAATCTGAAAACTTACCTAAGGTGGGACTGTATTTCTACTTCCCTCCTCAGCTGATGCTCAACTCCTGCTTTCTCCAACTGAGCTTTAAATAATACCTTAAGAGCCAGGATAAACTTGCTTTGTTTTTCTCTCGCCAAATAAACATTACCAAACTTTCCTTTACCCAGCGGGCGACCAATTTCAAAATCTTCCAAAGCCCACTGCCTTCTAGGAAAGAATTGAACATTTTAAAATGTGAAGAAAACACATCTTTTCTAACAATGTATATTAGTGAGTAGTAGACATCCTATAAACTTTATATTCAAAGTTGTATTGAGTACGTACCCTCTGCAAGAACCAAACCAATAACCACAATTAATGAGTCACCACAGACGTTAAGCCCCCCATGCCCCCACCCGCCATCAGCTGAGTGACTCTGTGACAAGGAACAACCTGGCCTGTTAGAGCTGAAGCACTCGCTGGGAAGGGCCCCAAGGCAGTACTATGGTCTGGAGCACAGACCTGTTAACAACAACACTTAGGACCGTAAGGAGGATGAGATGAGTAACTGGAGAGGGAAAATGCTGCAAAACCACCTGTGAGCCTCTTTCAAACCAAGCACAGCCTCCACCACTCTGGTTAAGCGAGTGGGATGGAGCCCGCAGGGCAGTGGGGTGAGAACCATTGGATGTAGATTCTCAGAAAGCCTCCGGCAGGCGCTAGAGCAAAAAAGGCTGTGGATTCATTCCTGGCTCCTATCACATTCTAGAATCTAGACAGTTCAGAGACTGAGAGCAGGGGAAAATACAGCCAAACTTTATTATGAGGAACAAGTATAATAATTCTGTCAATACTTTCAAAATACCCAGACAGTCATGTATTAGTCCATAGCTCTGCAATAGGACCACATTTTGTTGTTGTTTTTTTAACTTCCACCTCTTTACTAGAATAGAAAAAAGTATAGAAGCATAGATAAACCATATGTAGTAGTTACTTCTGAAGGTAGAGAGGAACTTTTGCTTCACACATTTCTGTAGCAGATTCATACAAGTCATTTCTAAATTTGGAAAGCAATAAGAAAAACGAGTCCCTAATAAACATCCATCATTAAAATTCCTTCTCCCTTTCTTTAAAGATTGGAAATTTGAAACTTCTATATTTTCTAAGTGAAAATACAGTATAAAGACCTATTTTAAAAGTGTTCCCATAACTAAATTTGCTATTAAATGGTGTATTCTAGTAGAATGATGGCACAGAACTCTGTAAACAAGATAAAACTTTACCTTTTTGATTCTTCATTTTTCTGTTTTGATGCTGCTTCCTTTTCAGGATTATTTCCTAGATAGAGTAAGTTAAAAACCTGTTTTTAGAATAACTATACAGAATAAGTTAGAAATCTTTGATTAGAGATGAATCAAAGAATAGCCACCAAAATATTAGTGTATGTCCAGAATGATAGATCTGAACTATTTCTAGTTTTATTTATTTATTTTTTTTTTTTAAGAAAAAAGGGACTTCCCTGGTGGTCCAGTGGTAAAGAATTCGCCTTACAATGCAGGGGTTGCAAGTTCTATCCCTGGTTGGGGAACTAAGATCCCACCTGCCGAGGGGCGACTAAGCCCATGTGCCACAACTACTGAGCTCGCACTCCTCAACTACAGAGCCCATGCGACCTGGAGCCCGTTCACCACTACTAGAGAAGAGAAAACCAGCGTGCTGCAACAAAAAGATCCCGCATGCCTCAACGAAGATCCCACATGCCAAAACTAAGACCCAATGCAGCCAAAATAAATAAATAATAAATAAAATATTTTTTAAAAAGACTACTTACTACACTGTAACCTCACTCCTGCTGTTTGAAGTCTTTATAGAACTTCGAGAGTAAAGACAAGCAGATACATATAGCTAGGCCCTTAGATAATCTCCTTGAAGCCTCAGTTTCTTTTCTTTTCTTTTTTTTTTTTTTTTGCGGTACGCGGGCCTCTCACTGTTGTGGCCTCTCCCATTGCGAAGCACCAGCTCCGGACGCACAGGCTCAGCGGCCATGGCTCACGGGCCCAGCCGCTCCGCGGCATGTGGGATCCTCCCGGACCGGGGCACGAACCCGTGTCCCCTGCATCGGCAGGCGGACTCTCAACCACTGTGCCACCAGGGAAGCCCCCTGAAGCCTCAGTTTCTAAATGAAGAGCTTCTAAAGCAGAATTACCAATCTTCCCATCCATTACAAGCTCCCACCTCATCACCTTTTCCCCAGGAGGTGGGCCAGCCAGCTGTCCATTTGCTACAGACAACATGCAACAAAACATAAGCCAACCACCACCCTCCTTCCACTGTCTTGGCGGCCAAGGGGAAATTACATGGGACATTTCCACTTGTCTATTTCCAGCACTTCAAACTCTTAACAGCAGCACATTTTGCTCTGGTCAGGTATTTGAATTCAGGCCTCAACTGGACTCTTCCCCTCCCTGGTTCACAATCTCAGTTAAGGCCACCAGTATAACCACCATCCCCATGTCCAGTTTATTGCCCAGTTCAGTCAAGTCTGCATCCTAAGTGAGCTCTCGGATTTGTCTGCACCACTCCATCCTGGCTGTCTTCAAATAAGTTAACACTTCAAAGTCTTAGCTTCCTCCTCCACAAAACCAAGTTAAAAACCATGGCTGCCTTTGTAGAGTGGTTACGAGGACAGAATGACACAACGCGGATGAAGGAAGCCTGCTGTGTGAGCGCTCACACCTGGTAAATGCTAACTATTAGCACCGACCCTGCTCTGCCTAGGTCAGGCTGCTGCCATATCAGCCCCAAACCACAATGGCTTCCCTCCTATCTGGTACCCCTGGGTTCAGCAATGCTACTCTCCAATTCATGCCCCACATTAAGATGAGCTTTCTATAAAGGCAAGTCAGCCCGTCCTCCGCTCAAAAACCTTTCAGCAGCTTCCCAGTGCACACAGGATAAAGCCCCACTCACCGCGGCCAGCAGTGCCCACCTCGACCTGACCTGGCCCGCCTCAGTCCACCCACTCCCCACACCGGGCACTTCCCTCCACACCCCAGAACCCTGAAGTTGTTCAGCTCCAAGAGTACCTGCTACAAGAACCCCATCCCTCCCCTCCGCCCCTACTATGCAATCAAAGAACACGGCACTGGTGCTGTGTCCTCCCTGGCTGCCAACTCTTCCTTGAGGATGGGAGTCCAGCCTGGCCCACAGGAGACACAGGTACTTCACCCGGACACCAGATTCTCTCCCCATCCTCAGTAGAAAATGACGTAAAAGCTAGGGTTCCAAACAATAAACACACGTCTACACACTTGCTTTTTTAGCAACTAAAAAGAACGACTCTCCAACGAGCCTCAGAGCCCTGATTACCAGGTGCTGGGAGCTGGGGATGCTCGCTCTTTTGGGTATTACTCAGCGGCCTGGAGACAGGACGAGGGGCGCTGGCTGCCTGCGTCGGCTTCTGCTTCAGGGGCTGTACAGGTTTTTGGCTGGAGACAAGCTTTTGAACTTGTGAAGGAACACGCTGCGAGGAATTTGAAGGACACAAGACCCGCTGAGCCTGGCCACTGTTCGCAGACACCGGATTCTGAGAAGGAAATTGCTGAGTCACCGGAACACGTTTTGGGCCATCACCAAGTGGAACTGTAGTCTAGATGGGGGAGGAAAAAGGAACTTTATGGTCTCCATGAACGAAAGCTGAATATCATGAGAATATTCCAAAAGTTTGTTTTCCAGTATAAGAAAATGAGTGTCACTCACTGATAAGACGTTAGGGGAAAGCGATTTTAATCAGCACTTCCAGAGCATACAGTCAGTATATGGCTGCAATACCTGAATGACACCGCCTCCCCTTCCCCAACACCCACCCCTAAAAAGCACGCCCCCATAAACAAATGTTCATGAACAAACTTTCATTGAAAAAAGGAGGCATTAAACACTAAGAATTCACAATGACTTGGGAATTATTACTTAGCAAGAAGCTGCAATTTGGAAACTTTATACCAAAATCCCAATTCCAATGACATTTCTTTTTTTTTTTTTTTTTTTCCAATGACATTTCTTTGACAACACCTATGTTTAGAAAAAAGACTGAAAGAAATACAACAAAATATTCAACAGTGATTTTTTAAAAATTATTATTTATTTATTTTTGGCTGTGTTGGGTCTTCATTTCTGTGCGAGGGCTTTCTCTAGTTGCGGCGAGCAGGGGCCACTCTTCATCGCGGTGAGCAGGCCTCTCTTGTTGCAGAGCACAGGCTCCAGACGCGCAGGCTCAGTAGTTGTGGCGCACGGGCCTAGTTGCCTCGCGGCATGTGGAATCTTCCCAGACCAGGGCTCGAATCCGTGTCCCCTGCATTGGCAGGTGGATTCTCAACCACTGTGCCACCAGGGGAGCCCTCAACAGTGATTATCTTTGAGTAAAGAAGTTTTGGAGAATTTCTGTACTTGCCAGATTTTCCACAAAAGCTAATTACTTTTCTTTTTTTTACAATAATGACCACAGTTTTAATAGTCCAAAAAGCTAATTACTACTGATTTAGTAGTGTTTCAATTTCCAAGTGTTCAATACTGACAAAATGCATCTGAGGCAAAAGACAAAATAAACATAGGCTCTTCAAAAAGTTACTACCAGGGCTTCCCTGGGGGCGCAGTGGTTGAGAGTCCGCCTGCTGATGCAGGGGACATGGGTTCGTGCCCCGGTCCGGGAAGATCCCACATGCAGCGGAGCGGCTGGGCCCGTGAGCCATGGACGCTAAGCCTGCGTGTCCGGAGCCTGTGCTCCACAACGGGAGAGGCCACAACAGTGAGAGGCCCACGTACCGCAAAAAAAAAAAAAAAAAAAAAAAAAAAAAATTACTACCAAAATATATTATTTACATGCCTGTAAGTTGGATGTCACGAGTTTTTAAAATACTTAAATTCTAAGGCCCTGAGCTAATCAAACACAGGGCAGGGGGCACTTCCTCTAGCTTCAATGGAGGAAATTTCCTCATAAACAAGGAAACAGTGCCAGAAGAGAAGACTCAGAATCCATCACCAGCTTGCTAGTACAAGTGCTTTCCAAGAGAGGGTTTCCAACTTACAGGAAAAAGAGATTGCTTCTGAAATTAGCAGCATCCACAACACAGCAGACATTCAGGCAGCAAAAATCATTTTAAACATCAAGCAATTTTCTTTTTATGTATATTTATTTATTTATTTTTTGGCTATGTTGGGTCTTCATTGCGGCGCACAGCCTTTCTCTAGTTGCGGTGCACGGGCTTCTTATTGCGGTGGCTTCTCTTGCAGAGCACGGGCTCTAGAGCACAGGCTCAGTAGTTGTGGCGCACGGGCTCAGTTGCTCTGCGGCATGCGGGATCTTCCCGGACCAGGGCTTGAACCCGTGTCCCCTGCATTGTCAGGCGGATTCTTAACCACTGTGCCACCAGGGAAGTCCCTAGAGCAATTTTTTTAAATGATTTTTATCATCAGAGTTGAGAATCAAATACAGTGAACCAATTTAGCCTTTTTCTGGTTGGTCATTTTTACACTTTCAGCCAGTAAAAAAGGCTAAGTATCCATTTTTCAAAGATGAAGACTTCTAAAAACAAACCCCTCCCCTCAAAAAAAAAAAAAAAAAA
>NW_020173687.1:6252904-6257216 GCF_003031525.2 Neophocaena asiaeorientalis asiaeorientalis | reverse complement strand
CCCCCCCCAAAAAAAAAAAAAAAAAAAAAGCAGTATTTATATTCTTCTAATTTCCTAGAAGGAAAAAAACCCAGGGATTACTTATATTAAAAGGATCTTTCTGTGAGAGACCCATTCACCTAACTGCTCCACAAATATTCATCAAATGCTAAGTAAGGGCCAGGGGGTCTCTCCTCCTGGATTCCAATCTACCCCAAGCTGAACTGAGCACCCCTCCTAGGAATTACTCAGGTTATATATATATATATAGTATGGTACTGGCTCACACACCTACCCAGAAGGGCTCTAAGTTCTTTAAAGTCAAAGACCACATGCTTTTCACCGTTGTGATCCCTGCACCCGACACAGAACCTGGCTGCAATGCCCAGGAAATGCCCACTGAACTGCTGCTCGACATTCCTCTAAAGCGTGAGCAGAACCAACTACGGCAAAGAAATTAATTTCTGGAAAGCAAGGAAGTACAGGCAAGTGTTAAGCACCTACTACGTACATCACTATCCTGCATGCAATGGAGCAATACAGATACTTAAACAGCTAACTGTAAGACAAAGCAGAGGAAATAAAAGTTACGGTGAAAGAAGCAACGAAGTGTTATTGAATGCGTAGAAAAATGACTAATTCCCACCCAGGAACATGGTAGAGGGATCTAAAGTTACAACCCAATGTAAAGGTAAAAAGAATTCTAGATTTTAAACCCAATCTCAAACAACTATACCCCAATAAAAAATAATAATAATATAAATAAATAATAAAATAAAACCCAATCTCCCTTTGGGTTTTATAAATGTGACTTGAGATTAAAGATTATTCGATTTACCTTAGGCCCCGAGATGCTGTTTTCTTTACATTTGTCCATGATGCCTGAAAAGAAAAAAGAGCCACCTTTAATTTGTAAAAATCCACCTGCTTCCAAGTGTTATGCTGGATGAGGGTTATAAATTCTGATGAAAAAGCCTCAACGTTACACAGAATTTTACATGTTTTGTCATCCAAATGAGGCTGATAAGGGAGCAGTGTTTTCTCGCCTGATACCACGTGCAGGCATGGGGCCTTCCCCCCACCTCACACACTGCAGCCCGCCCCTCCCCCGATACTCAGACTTCACTCCTGAACCGCCCTGTCCTGCCCCATCATCTCTCTAACGGACCACTTCCATCACTGTACAAGCCAGCTTCCACACCTGCTGCCTTCAGAATAAAAAAGGTCCTCTTTACCCCAAAACTGACTCAAGCTATGACCACATCTCTGGCCTCCCCTTTCAACAGCAAAGCTCTGCAAGTCTCTACCACTTCCCTCACGCAGCCACAAGCTCCCTCCCACAGGGCTTTTATCCCCACCGCCAGCCCAGCTCCAGACTGACCCCTGCTGTTGCTAAACCGAAAGGTCAATTCTCGGCCTTCCTCTAACGTGCATTCCCTGCATTCCAGGGGATCCTGCACTTTTTCCACTCCTTTCTTCGCTTAGCTCGCAGATCTGTCTTCACCTTACTCCTGTCCCATCGCAACAGCCTTTGCTGATCAGCCTCACGCGTACCACCAATCTCAGTGTCTGGGGTGACTCTGGAATGGACTCTGCAGGTCTCCATCTACACCTGCCTACGGCCCCAGGACTCTGAACACCTTTAGCAAGAGAACTCGAATTTGCATCTCCTGCCCTCCCCTCTCCTGCGACTGCCAGGCTCTCTAACCACCTGCTCAGGATCCCCCAGGAAGGTCTGCCAGGCATCTCAACCCAACACACCAAATGAAACCTCTTCTCTCCGGCACACTTCTTTTCCCCTTTGCCATGGGGGTTGCCCAGAAACACTTCTTTCCCAACTACACTCACTCCTTCGGTGAGCTCATCCCGTCTCCTGGCTTTCAGTACCACCCACAGGCTGAGGATCCCCAAATTTCCATTGGAACTCTGACCACCTGGTAATCTGAGAGCATCTCAATGTTAAACTGTCCCCAACTGAAGTCCTGCTCCCTTCCCCACCCCCATCTCCGGCAACCCGCTCTCTCGGACGGCGGACTGGGCTGCCACCATCTCAGTAGACGGCAAATCCATCCTGCCAGTTGCTCAAGTCTAAAGTCTTAGCACAATCTTTTACACGGTTCTCCCTCAAACCCCTTATCTGATCCATCAGCATATCTTACAGGCTCTATCTTCAAAATCACTGCTCACAGCCGTTACTACTCCCACCTCATCAAACCACAATTTTCTCTCCCCACAATTATTTGCAAAAGGCTCCCCAATGGTCACTCTGCTTCCACCCTTCTCCCATTAAGTCCATTTTCAACACTGTGCCCAGTGATCCCATTAACAAGTCAGATATATGGTCCGTGGTTCATAGGCCCCTCATGGTTCCTCAACTCAAATTCAAAATCTTACTTGCACATATAGGCCTATAAAGTCTCACAGAATTGGATCTTGACCGCCTCTGTGACCAGACCTCCTCTTCACTATTGCACACCAGCCATTCAGGGCTCCTCCCTTTCCCTGGCAGACAAGTCCCCTGCCACAGGGCCTTTGCACTTCCTGTTCCCTCTACCTATGAGGCTCCTCCCTAAAAGAGAAGTGTGGCTGTTCCTTCATTTCATTCATGCTGAGATGCCCCTTTCAGATCATCTCTCTTTTACTTAACACCTTACATAACATTATTTGTACTTGTTTACCTTCTGAGTCCCCAGACTCAAGATACCCAGCTATCTGCTCAGTATCTCTAAAGAAAGTAAGCTCCACAGGAGGAAGAGCTTAGTCCCATTTTGTTCACTGTTACCTCCCCAGAACATGCCTGGCACACAGTATGTACGCTCATCTTTTGGGACTGAATCAATCCATTAACAAAGCAGATCAGTAATAAAAAATAGTTTCTAACACTTAGGAAGTGTTAGAATCACTTCCTGTGAGTCAGGCACAACAACCTATCGAGTAAGTAGAACATAAACTCCAAGAAAGCAGAAACCTTTCTCTATTTCTCTTACTCAGATGCTCCTTATACTCTAGAATCCAATCAGAAAGCACTCTTCAGCCCCACGCTTTCACATCCACTTTATAAGTAATCAAATAACTCCACCTCGAAGACGGGACCAGGCTAAAGAGCCTGGAGTCCTTATATCAAACAGCAATTTAGACATAATAGACAAAAAAGAAAAGGAAATATATTCTCCTTGAATTTCACACACGCTCTGATGCTTTCTTCACTCTCCCTAACAGTTACAAGCAGCAGACGCATGAGAGCACACAGACCAATGAACACTGATTGAACCGTCTTCAACAGAAGCTACAGACATTCACTCCAACGTAATGCACTTTCCTTCTCAGGAAGAACAATAACAGAATGGAACATGATTCTGATCCAGAAATTCTGGAGAAAGCCGCAAGAAGACTGCTTCTCAGGCGATTCTGGCCTGCAGCTGAGTTCAGGAGTCACATGTCCAGACGACCCGCACAAGATCCCTGCAGTTCAAACCAGAGATCCTACTAAACAGCAAAACAGATTTAATAGCACTGTGGGTTGAGACTTTTCCTTCCTTCGTTAAACCTGCAAATGTCTGCACAGATGCAAGAGAGTGGAGAGGAAATGAGTATGTTGCTGAGAAGCATTTAATTCAAAGAACTAGGAAGGTTAAGGACGAGAAGGAAACAGTGAAAGTCAAGGGTGATAGCTACATCTACATCAGGAGGACATTTGCTAGAAATGGAGACTTTCAGGCCCAACCCCAGACCTAACAACTAAATCCTGCATTTCAAAGACACCCCCAGATGACCAGTATGTGGCTGGGGCTAGACCACTAGTTCTCAACGAAACATCAGAATCACCTGCAGAGCTTGATAAAAATACAGACACCTGAGTCCTACACGCAAGCGCTTCCGATCCCTTAGGTGGGTTCACATTTTTAACAAGGACGCTCAAGTAATCCCGATAAGGGTAGTCCAAGGTCTACGGTTTGAGAAGTACTGGCCCAGGAAGGCCTCTTTGAGGAAGTTATTTATTCACCCACTCATCCGTCCCGCCCGGACAAGGGCCTTTTCCGGCTAGTCTACCCAAAGTAGCCCCCGGTTCCTAGCGCCCTTCCCTAGTGGAAGTTATCTTGCTACTTCATCGTCTGTCTCCCCACCCCCCCAGAACGTAAACTCCAAGACAGCAAAAACCTTCTGTACCTCATTACCCAGGCTCTCACTGAACACGAGAATCCCATCAGAAAGCACCCCCCAGAGCCCCCCCACCACGCCACACAACCCAACGCACTCCAGGTGTTTAATAAACACCAGGCGGCATGTTACAGGGCGTCTGGGGACCCAGGAGCTGATGGGAGGGCGCTGGGGA
>NW_020173687.1:6211620-6252800 GCF_003031525.2 Neophocaena asiaeorientalis asiaeorientalis | reverse complement strand
CCCAGGTCTACGTACCTACAGCCTCCCACCTCCGACCCGAAGGCTCCGAGTCCTCCCAAGAGCTCGGCCGTTAGGAGTCAAAGTCTTCATTTTAAATGGGAGTTAAACCCTCGAACCCGAAAGCTGATTGGTCGGGGCTAGAGAGGCGCTGCATTTTCATTGGTTCAAAACCAACTCGACGGCTTGAGTCACGGCCCGGCGGAGACGGCGCGCAGGCGCACTTGCTTCGCAAGGCCCCGGAAGTGATGGAGGCAAAGGCCCGCCACATCTGCGGCCGTTCTAGCGCCCGCGGTGCTCTCCGGGTCTGACATTTGTCCGTGAGGCAGCAGTCCCTTGGCGTCAGGGTTACCGCGCCGGAGATAAAGTCGGAGGAGGTCAACGAATCTCTAGAACGCGCCTGTAAGATGGCGAGAAGGGCTGGAGCGAGTGGGGTCAATCGATAGCGCAGCGTTCGGCGCGATGCCCTTTGTGCGTGCGCAGTGAAGGTGCGCCCGGAGCGATCGATTGGGCAGGATTCGAGTCTCCATTTTTCTAGGAGAGAGCGCGGGAGTCCGAGAGAGCAGGACGATCCGGTATGGGGGAGTCCGGGGTGCGTGGAATGGCGGGTGCGGTCGGCTAGCGCCTTTGGGGCACCACAGGAAAGACGCGGGCGAGGCGGGAAGAGTCAATAATGAGCGGGGTGGCATGCGCCCTGAGTTGCCAGGCTGCGCCCGCACTGTCTCTCCTCTCCCTCAAAGGCCTCTCTTTCACCCTCCATTCTTCGCTAGCCTCTAGCTCGGGGTCATAGCGGAGCGTACGGTGAGGGGGCGTTTGTGTTCTCTCCCTGGTCTTCCTTCCAACTACGGGTACAACCAGTCCTGGACTGGTTATTTCCTGTCTTCGGGCCGCAAACCCTTCACCTGCAAATTGGGGGCGGTAATCAGGCGCTTTCTAGCCCAGCGAACGGACGTTCTATGGGAGTTGAGGAGCAGGGCTCGTCCTCTCTTTTCCTATTTTAATCTCTTGGTAGCCCTATGATGCGCCTGGCACGAGTGAAGGATGGAATAGTGGTTAAGCTCTGGGCTCTGGGGTGGGTAATCCTGGTGGCCACTTTAACCTTGGACGAGTTACGCAGCCACGTTTTACTTGCAGTATTTCCTAACCTCTTTGAGCCGGTTTCGTCATCTCTGTTGTGTCCTAATGTTGTCTACACAAGCATGGCTTTATATATATTTGCCTAATACCCATCAGTAGAGCACAGTAAGAGCTCAGGCTCTGGGTTAGGATCCAGGCTCCGCCATTTACAGACTCTTGGATCCTGGGTGAGTTAACCTTCCTGTGCCTTCGGTTGCCCACCTCTAAAATGGGATAAGCTGAAGATTGAATGAGGTAATGCATATTAGCTGCTTACACCATGTGTGTTATATGTGGAATGTCTAATGAATTTTAGCTAGTTTATCATTAAGTTTTTAAGGAGCAGTACACGCAGCAATTAGACCACCACCATCTCTGGAGTCAAACCGCCTGCGTTCTAATGCTGGTTCCTCCAGGCACTAATTCTGAGACCTTGGGCAAGTTATTTCCCCTCCTCACCTGTAAACAAGGTTACTGGACCTCCTTTATAGGATGTTGTTGAGGATTGAGATGAAACATGGTAAACACATTGGCTATTCTTATCAGTAGCCTCAGTAATTCTCCAGAGGGTCTTGGGTAGTTAAAAACACTGTTCCCGCCCCTTTCCTACAGCACCTCCCACTTTCAGAATCACCCCTGTGAAGTGGTGTTAACTGCCCACTCCCCGCCCTTCTTTCTTATATTCTTCTCTCTCTCCTGTGCTCTGCCTTCCAATTTTCTTCTGTGCCACAGCTACCTGTCTGCCTGTGACTTTTATTCTTTATCGCTGTTCCCCAGCTCCTGCAGCTTTCCGATACCTGTATGCATGTGGGATCCAGTTCCCTGAACAGGGATCGAACCCAGGTCCCCTGCATTGGGAGTGTGAAGTCTCAACCACTGGACCACCAGGGAAATCCCCAGACATTGATTTTTGTAATCAGATTATCTAATGTCAACCAATTGGAGTTCTTTTTTTTTTTTTTGCATAAACTGGAAACCATCTGTAATTTTCTCTCTTGCTTTCTGAGCCTGAGAGAGAACTTAAACACTTGTAAATCAATCTAAACGCACAGTCCTTCCAATTTTTCCATTTTTTATAGTTATTTTGGCCATATCCTATTTGCCAATATTTTATTCAGCAATGCTTTCCAAAGTATTCTGTAATTAAATTATGTAACGTAACAAGCTCGGTTGCCTTGAAACATGCTTTAAGAATGACCATAACTGACATTAGTAAACATAACAGCTTAGCTGGTGGAAACAGTAGTGTCTAGACGTCCAACAGTAGCAGCTGTTGTACCTATTGCAAACATTAGCCGAGGTTTCATTAACAGAAGAAGTGGAAGATTCTGGGATAGCAGTAAAGAGTAAAAATTGCAGGTGGGTAATTTAGCAGAGAAAAAATGTTCATGAAGAGAGGTTCTACTGTAAATATTGGCTAACGTGATTTGAACCATTTCTGTGTGCTGCTGTGCTCAGTGCTCTACATGTATCATCTTGTTTAGCCTTCACTGACTTATTTAACAGCTGAGGACCCTGATCTCAGAGAAACATAGTTGCTGCCCAAAGATAATGCTGATAGAGCTGGGATTTAAGCCCTGGAAAGGCTGACCAGGTTCCTGTGTTGCTTCTGTGGTTTGCTAGTGCCTCTGCCGCTCATCATCACCTGTTTTCTCTCTTGCAGCTGGCGGGGAAATTACCTTCCTCTCCTCCAAGATGTACAGAACCAAAGTGGGCTTGAAGGATCGCCAGCAGCTCTACAAGCTGATCATTAGCCAGCTGCTCTATGATGGCTACATCAGCATTGCTAATGGCCTCATCAATGAAATCAAGCCTCAGTCTGTGTGTGCGCCCTCCGAGCAGCTCCTGCACCTCATCAAACTAGGTGACTTGTGAATGCACATTCAGTGAGCCCGTGACAAGCTTTCAGATGTTTGTCAAGATTGCTGCCCTTTAGTTTTAGTGCCTAGTATGTGTCGAGCACAGTGCTGGATAATGAAGGAGAAAGCAAAGTCCAGATTGTGAAGGTTTTGAGCAGGTTCTGGCCTCAGGGTCTTTATGTGAATTATCTGGAGCTTTCTGCCACTGTATTATTGACTTCAAGTCTCAGCTCAGATGTCGTCTCAGAGTCCTCCTCATTTCTTCTAAAATAACCCGAACATCTTCCCCGTACCTCCGCAAGTGCTCTAAAACAACAATCCCATTTCCTTCGTAACAGAATCACTGTCTGAAATTTTCTGTATTGTTTTGAGTTTCCCATACAATCCATACCACCTACCAGAAGACTGCGAGTTGTTTTGGTTTGGGTTTTATTTTTTTGGCTGCGTCAGGTCTTAGTTGTGGCACGCAGGCTCTTTGTTGTGATGTGCAGGCTCCTCTCTAGTTGTGGCATGCGGGTTTTCTCTCTCTAGTTGTGGCGTGAGGGCTCTGTAGTTTGCAGCACGTGGGCTGTCTCTTTGCGGCTTATGAGCTCAGTAGTTCTGGTGCCCGGGCTTAGTTGCCCCGCGGCATGTGGGATCTTAGTTCTCCAACCAGGGATAGAACCCTCATCCCCAGCATTGGAAGGCGGATTCTTTATGACTGGACCCCTGGTGAAGTCCCAGTCTGCAAGTTTAATAAAGATATTGAACCTTGTCTTGTTCAACAGTGTGTCCAGGTGCTTGCCTGTGTCATAGAAAGCACTCAGTAAAATACAGAATTGCCAAACATATTTATACTCTTTGACTTGACAGTGTAAACTGTTCGAACTGGCCTGAGGAAATAAAATGAATTCCACTGAAATGCCCAACAATATGGAATTGGTTATACATGTTCTCATATTCATAAAGTTGGATCCAACAACATGATGTGGGTGAACATTTATTACGCTGGCCAGGTGTTTATTCCATATGAGTAAATGACCGAGTATGTCACACCACGTTACATATTGTGATTTTATTTGTGTTTTAAGAAATGAAACAACTGTGTGCGTGGAGAGAGGTCCAGAAGAATTCATACCACCATGTTAACAGTAATTATCTCTGGTGATATAATACAAGGTTATGTTTGTTTTTTTGTTTATCTGATTTTTCCTATACTAATAAAAATTGTTTATATGATATGTCAAGTTATTTTTCAATTTAAAATGGATTTTCTGGGCTTCCCTGGTGGCGCAGTGGTTGCGAGTCCGCCTGCCGATGCAGGGGACACGGGTTCGTGCCCCGGTCCGGGAGGATCCCACATGCCACGGAGCGGCTGGGCCCGTGAGCCGTGGCCGCTGAGCCTGTGCGTCCGGAGCCTGTGCTCCACAACGGGAGAGACCACAACAGTGGGAGGCCTGTGTACCGCAAAAACCAAAACCAAAACAAAAAAAAAATGGATTTTCTTGTTAAACTTCAGTTTGTTTAAACCTCAACATTCTTTCAAAGATGTTTTACTAATGTTATTACTAACAATATATCTGACTTAATGAGCTTCAGTGCTGCTACTAATAGATCTCAACACTAAAAATATTAAAATTCGAAATCGGGAAAAATGAACAATTTAACTACAGAACTGTTGTTTTTCAGTTTCTGTAGTTGTGGTTAAAGTAGAAACTTTTGGAGGCAAGTATCTGGGGAGGTGACTTTACCTGTTGGAACCTAACCTGCCACAACGCCTATTGCCTTACAGCGTTGTCACTGTTTGTGCACCCAGGTCACAATACATAACTTTGTACAGTATTAAGTACCATGCAGCTCCAAGAAAGAGTAAGTTGACATCAGCAAACACCTTTCCCAGTTTGGATCCAGAACTTTGTCCTGTCTTTTTAAAATAACGTTTTTTCATGCCCTTAATTTTTATTCCTTTCAGGAATGGAAAACGATGATACTGCAGTTCAGTATGCAATTGGTCGGTCAGATACAGTTGCGCCTGGCACAGGAATTGACCTGGAGTTTGATGCAGATGTCCAGACTATGTCCCCAGAGGCTTCAGAGTATGAAACATGCTATGTCACATCCCATAAAGGACCATGTCGTGTAGCTACCTATAGTAGAGATGGGCAGTTAATAGCTACTGGATCTGCCGACGCTTCCATAAAAATACTTGACACAGAAAGAATGTTGGCCAAAAGTGCCATGCCAATAGAGGTAAAAATCCTGGTAACATACTTACCATTTGCCTTTTGTTGTTCATTCTTGGGAGAATGAGAGCACAGTTTAAACCAGTTTTAACTTAGCATAGCTGTAGAATGTATACTTTGAGCCAGACAGATTTTACACTTCAAGATTCTCTTCTCTTCTTGCTGGCCTAGGTCATGATGAATGAGACTGCACAGCAGAACATGGAAAACCACCCAGTGATTCGAACTCTTTACGACCACGTGGATGAAGTCACGTGTCTCGCTTTCCACCCAACAGAACAGATCCTTGCCTCTGGTTCAAGGGACTATACTCTTAAATTATTTGATTATTCCAAACCATCTGCAAAAAGAGCCTTCAAATACATTCAGGTTAGGAATGTTTGGAAAGGAGCTGTATGCATTTTTTTCCCTAAATACAATGAGCTGTTGTGTGGCTCTTCTCTTTTTAAAAGTAGTCTCAGTGGTCATCCTGTAAATAGAGAGGATGGCAGCAAGGGATGGTGTTTCAAATCGATGCATCACCACTTTTGAGAAAGCACACGACGGTGCTGAAGTTTCTTCTGCCATTTTTTCCAAAAATTCAAATATGTATGTGACTGGCAGCAAGGACGGCTGCATCAAATTGTGGGATGGTGTTTCAAATCGATGCATCACTGGCCAGTGAGGATGGCTGCCGGTCACAGATACAGTTCAGAATGCACATCACATTTTAAAGGTTGCAGATTCCTGTTTAAAGACAAAACACAACGAACTTCTCTAACTTAGGGGAATTAAAAAATTATTCAGTTGAAATTCTCAGGTGTTTTCTGGAAAAGCGACATTTGGTGCTCTGTTTTGAATATGCGGTTCAGAAATGCTAATGTTTTAGTAGTGGCTTCCACTTCAATATTTGGAGCCCTGGGACAAATTAAAGAAACTATTCTTATAGTTTATTTTCATTCATTAATCGTATGTGAATGTGTCATAGATTGATAGTATTCCCTTCTGAATTCACCCATTGTTTATGTGCAAATGATGAAGCTCACCTGTGATCTTCGGAATAATCTCACCAGTAGATAGTTTCGGAAATCTTTGTTCAGATGGTCCTTTTGTGTATTCCAGAAAGTTCTTTGTTCTTCTCTTACCTGTGTAATATCTAGTCACTGTTTTATGGATTCTTTGCATCAGCCAAATACTTTCCCCATTTCCTGTGGGTTTAATTGTTCACCACTTGGTCTCTTTCCCAACAGGAGGCTGAAATGTTACGCTCCATCTCTTTTCATCCTTCTGGAGACTTTATACTTGTTGGAACTCAGCATCCTACTCTTCGGCTTTACGATATCAACACATTTCAGTGCTTTGTCTCTTGCAATCCTCAAGATCAACACACTGATGCCATATGTTCCGTTAATTACAATCCTAGTGCCAATATGTATGTGACTGGCAGCAAGGACGGCTGCATCAAATTGTGGGATGGTGTTTCAAATCGATGCATCACCACTTTTGAGAAAGCACACGACGGTGCTGAAGTTTGTTCTGCCATTTTTTCCAAAAATTCAAAATACATTCTGTCAAGTGGAAAAGACTCTGTAGCTAAACTTTGGGAAATATCAACAGGACGAACCCTGGTGAGATACACAGGTATGTGAGAAGTTGATATTATTTCACATTTCTGAGGCATTTTAGTTTCCAGAACTCTCTTTTAGATCCTCGAACTAGATCCACACAATAAATCTTTGTGATCAAACAAGAGGCAGAGCTGGAAATAGAACCACAATTTCTTTGCCCTTCTCAAATGTTAACAGCTAAAATTAGATCTGATTCCATGCAAGTACCACTTGAGAATTAGGTGGTCTGTTTGTAGACCCATGGCCTGCCCACTTCCCGCAAAAACATGAAAGCAGTCCAGAGAAGAGACTCAGTAAGTGAGAGGAAAGATCTTGGCTCATGCCTGAGAGAGGAGAAGGAGCCCCCAAAAGAGACCCCAGGTGTTCCGAACCTAGATATAAAGTGGGCCCTTCAGACAGAAACACAAAATTGTTAGTCTGATTGTCTAATTTATGTTGGTCTCTAATTGTAACAGTTGTGCCTGTGAGCTCTTTTTATGAGATCTGTTTAAATTTATCCTATCACTAGTAGTCAGTGTTTGTCTAATTATTTGATAGTAAGTATTAAAATATTGTGTTTCATTTTTCTGTTCCTTGTAGCAGCAAAGGCTGTTTGGTAGAAAACTTCGGCTAGTTTCCTCTGTTGTGAGATGTTTGTGTCATACACTGAAATTGCCATGACCACAACTTTAAAACTCAAAAGAAAACAACACTGTTGTAAGGGACTGCTGGGATGTTAATAAGTGAAGAAAATTGAAGAGTTGGTGACATCTGAACCACTAGGATGCGGCATAACCTACCGTAGATTTATCTCATTGTAACCAGAGTTTGCTTCCTGCCATCTCTCTGGCTTCTGGTGTAGATGGTATAGCTAGCAAGTCTTGGGAAGAGTCATTTTTGTTTTACGAATGTTTGGGATGTTTTATGGTTATATGTGGCTGATTGGTTTGTTTTTCTGGAGAATTGGAATTTCATTTTAAAATGAGATTATAATGAATTTATACACAAATTCCCTCTTTTTCTAACTCACAGTTTAAGACCCCTTCATGTCAGCACTTTTGGATCTGCTTTTCCAGTTTTAATCTTTAGTTAGAATTCAGAGGGCTCTTGAAATAATGAAGGAAAAGGAAAAACTATCAAGTAAACATTAGAAATTTTGTTGTTGAAAGTTAATTTAGGGCTTCCCTGGTGGCGCAGTGGTTGAGAGTCCGCCTGCCGATGCAGGGGACACAGGTTCGTGCCCCGGCCCGGGAAGATCCCACATGCCGCAGAGCGGCTGGGCCCGTGAGCCATGGCCGCTGAGCCCGCGCGTCCGGAGCCTGTGCTCCGCATCGGGAGAGGCCACAACAGTGAGAGGCCCGCGTACCGCAAAAAAAAAAGTTAATTTAAAACACTATAAACAAAATTAAACGCGGGCTAAGG
Organism: Neophocaena asiaeorientalis asiaeorientalis; assembly: GCF_003031525.2. NCBI lineage: Eukaryota > Metazoa > Chordata > Mammalia > Artiodactyla > Phocoenidae > Neophocaena > Neophocaena asiaeorientalis. The sequence goes on along the minus strand of NW_020173687.1, from coordinate 6,244,598 downwards.
AAAAAAAATATAGCATAGGTAATAAACATAGGTCATACGCTGCTCAGTAAACCCAAGAAAAGATGGCCAACTTCACTATAAACCTAAGAAATGAATATGGAAGTATCTTCTTGCTCATCAGATTTCAGGAATTTAAAAGATTGGTATTATATAGTATTGATTATATAGTATTGATCAACGTTTCAGGAAATCACATATTGTTAGGAGTATAATTGGTAAAATACTTCCGAAGGGCAGCTTGGTGTCATATTATCAAAATTATAAATATATATATTTTTGACTTGCTATATCCACTGTTAGAAATTTTAACCTAAAAAGATTCTTGGGAGGCATGCACGTGCACACATAAAAAGGTATTCATCCCAGCATTATCTGGAGTAGTAGAAAGTTAGATAGAATATAAATGTCCAGAAGAAGCATTGAGTAAATTGTTACATAGCCTTTCACGGCATGCAGCCTTTAAAAATAAATACTCATAGTAATGTTTGTTGAACACTTATACTGCAAAGCTGAATGGGCATTACACCTCATTTTAATCCCTGCAACATCTTGTGGGCAGGTGCTGTAATTATCCCTGCAGAGCAGAGGAGACAGTTATTGCCCAGGGATGTTGTTTGTTCAAAGTCACATCGCTAATAAGTACTGAGTCCAGATGCAGCACAAAAGTGTGTATTTTTATCCGTTAAGCTATATTCCCTCTTTGTAGGTCTCCACCACAAACTGTTGCATAAAAACTGTATGCCGTATGCCCTGATTTATGTAAATTACAGATGAGTATACAACGCACATAGATATTTGGCAAAGATATTCATCAAAATGTTGACTGTGTAAAATTATCAGGCAGATTTTTTTAATAGTTCATATAATACTTGAAACATAAAATATGCTTTTTTTAATTCATGGTGAAAAACAAAAAGCATAGAGTTTCCTCTTGGAGAGTGGCGTTCATCCATCCCAGTGATTCTAGTCCTAGGAATTTAGTCCTAAAGAAATAACGTGTTCTATACAAAGAATGTTTGTCACAATATTACAGTTGGATACAAACTAACTGCCTAGCAGGAAAAGAATCATTACCTAATGGTGCTTCCAAACAATGCGATACTTTGCAGCCAGTAAAAACACAACGTATCCAACATGAAGTTAGATAATGTGGCACCACTTTTGTATTTTTTTAAGGTGTTTTTATGCCTAAAAATCCATCAGAACGTTAATAGAGTCGCATTAGGTAGTTGACCCAAAGGTGATTTTCTTTTTCATACATTTTTTAGAGTTACCAAAATTGCACAATAAACGTGTATTACTTCAACAATTGTAAAATGCAGTTTTTACGTCAACAGAGCTAATAACAGAAGTAGAACAGTCTGGGCTCTAAGATATGAACTGGAAAGCTAGCCCTGGTGCCCAGGCCTTAACCTCTCGGTCTCTGCGCAGGTGCTGGCTTGAGCGGACGGCAGGTGCACCGGACGCAGGCCGTTTTCAACCACACGGAGGACTACGTGCTGCTGCCTGACGAGAGGACCATCAGCCTCTGCTGCTGGGACTCGAGGACGGCCGAGCGCCGGAACCTGCTCTCGCTGGGCCACAACAACATCGTGCGCTGTATCGTGCACTCGCCCACCAACCCCGGCTTCATGACCTGCAGCGACGACTTCAGGGCGCGCTTTTGGTACCGGAGGTCAACCACGGACTAGAGCCGCCGGCGTTAAATAGGGTTCTTTCCTCGAGGACTCCGCCCCTCCTTCCCCTTGTGTCCCGCCATCAGCTTCAGTAGTAAGTCATTGTACCATCTTTGGCAGTTGTGCTGCCACCTCTGCGTCCTTCTGGGATTTGTATGAAAGAATGTTTTTTTACCTTGATGGAGAATCATGGTGGAGAATGTTGGAAACACAGATCTGTGCGGTTGTTCTGCAGCCACTGATTATTACAGTGTCATTTTCATCAGTTTGTAAATACAGGACTTGCTATTTCCCTTGATCATTTGAAGAAGGATGGAGTGTTCAAGTGCTTTCTAGATCCCAAGTGGATCTGTCGTGAGGAACGTTCATTTGGATATTTTGTCAGCTCTCGTGCCTGTTTTACATCCCCTTTGTACCTTTCCTTTCAGAATACATTTTGGCAGATACGGGGGCATATGGCTCTGAGAATCAAGAGTTTTATGCCACGTTAAAACCATTTTAGAACATCGATGGTATCAATTCTATCCTAAAGTGACATCACTCTGATAATAAAGTTCAGATCTGCGACATTACTGTTAACACATTTTTCACTGCAGTGAAACTAATGGCCAGCTTTTCCTGAAGATTTATAGGAGGTCTGTCTCCCATCACACGCCCCACATTATCCTTTCACAGCCTAGAATGCTTGTCTTCAGTAAATGTGTTTCTGATGAGATTATTACCATTTGATAGGAAACATTGAAAATACATCCAGTGTAATCAAAACTAGGTGAGCCCGCTATTGCTCTCAGGTGTTGCTCATCTTCAGGAATGATTACTATCAATTGACTTTGTTCTTATGTAATTTTAAATCTTACTTTTCAGTTCCCTTCAGCATGAGCTGTAACTACTCATCGTGGATAGACCCAGCAGCTGCATTCTCAGAAGATTTTTTGCAATTAATGAACTAATACAGGTTTTCTGGTTCTTGAAACCTTTTAGGCAGTGACAGTGGTTCTCTGGATTCAACTCTAGCTAGGTCAGAGAGCCCTGAGCTCCCCTAACAGAGAGAAACTTTGGTTTATCATTATCTCCCAATACAAATACCTCATGGTCTGGGTAGGAGTACCTAGAAATACAGTCTGGGATCATTTGATAAAGATATTAAATATGTTAAAGTAATTGTTTTATGTTACAGGGATTTTATAGTGTTCTGAAGTTTATTGTATAAAAATTCTGCTTTAGACATCATCCTTAAGGATCATTTTAACTCTTTGGTCTATAAAACCATTTTCAGCATTCTTAACATGGTAAGTCACAGGTTTTAGTTAAGATTTCCAAAGAGCTATATTTTTTGGTCTGTAGTGAGTTTAAATTTATTTTGTGCTCTCATTCTGCGGTATTTGAGCTGGGCCATCTGTGGGTGCTTTTCTTGTACGACCAAAAGAAACCTATTGGATAGAAACAAGGATAACCAGTTCTACCCCAAAATTACCAACCAAAACTACCCACATTTTCCATCTTTCAGCCTATGAAACTGTAAAGCAGAGGTTCAACTTTTCTGCTTATTCTCTCTGGCACATGCACTGGGATGACCACACTGTACTCCTGATACAAGTTTCATTGGACCTTTTTAACTGTTCATGAATTTAAATGATACTGCCTACTTTTTCCAGCTTTTGGAATAGTCTCAGCAATAGATCTGTAGTTTCAGGACTTCCGTTTACAAGATCAAGATGCTTTTGTGTGTTTCCAAAATAGATTACTTTTTAAATTTTTTTTCTTTTAAAAATCACATTAATGTTTGAAACTGGTGTAAATGCCAGGTATATTACATGGACTTGGTTTCATCACATCATTAATTGTACCACTTAATTTTACCACGTAACACCCTGGCATTCAGATGGTGAGTGATATGCAGTTAAGAGCTTATAACTTCTATGTTATTTTTTAAAGACATCTGATTTCTAAAATAAACTTTTTGTATATAATGATAATTTAAAGCTAGTGTTTGTGGGGTTTTTTTTTTTTTTTGGGAGCTTGCCTTGAATGTTTCTGTATTTGAACGTAAGCTCTCGAACAGCAGTTGTGACTTTGGACTGACATTTTTCACACTGTTTCTTCAGTGCTTTGTTCTAGAAGGCAGATTTTCGTAGCTTAATCACCTTTAGCTGTGTATCTTTGCTCTTCTATGAATGTACAATTTTTAGTATAATCTGTTTCTTTAGATCGTTCAGAGAAATCTGGCTTTTGCCTTAAGCTTTGGTTTCTCTTAGGAAAGGAGATGTTGGGGGCATCCAAGTCTCAGCTCTGTTGAGGCAAGTCATTTCCAGGCGATAGCTTCCTTTTCTGTGATTGAAGAACTTTATCAAAATCATCCCCAACATGCACTTCAATCACTGAACCTCCTTTTTTAAAAACACATGATATAAACAATTGGGGGAGGGGAAAAACATTTACTTCTTGGGGGACACTTCTTCTACTGAAAAAAACAGCAGGCCAGACAACCCTTTCAGTACGAACCTGGATAGAATTTGTTTTTAATCACTAAGTAGATAGCTGAGCTAGCAAGAAAGTGAGGGGGTTTCTGAGGCAGACCCCACACAAAGCACACATCCAGAGGATTAACAGTGACAGAGCTGCCGGTTGCACCAAGGACATTTGTCAGTCCCTTGTAGCCTAAAGATTTCTGGGCTCTGAGTCTTCACGAGGTTAGGAACTTTGATCAAGACCCAGAAAGAAAACCCAGAACCCAAAAGTGGCCCCCTCAGCAAAAGGGTGGACTGGACAAAATCCCCACCTCAGAGAAAGAGGAATCCGGCCCCACACTGCTGGCTCAGGTGTGCAGGGGAGGGTCTTCGAGAAGCTCATCCACAAGCAAGGGTGAACCAATCCACACTACCTATGTGGTTTGGAGAAAAGCAAGCTGAGAATTCCAAGCAAACTCCAGCTGGTAGTGGCCATGAGTGCCAGACAGGCCAGCACCAGTTCTCCATGGATGAGCTCATCTTAACACCAGGCCTCAATTATTCCTTCTCCCAGAGAGAGCGCTAGGAGTCACGTGTTCACAAGTGAACATAGGAAACAGCCGCTGTGATGAGAATCAGAGACGAGTCAGACTTGGTGGAATTAGCAGGTGCACTATATATGTAGAATATGTCTGAAGAACTAAAACAGAATAACTAAAATGGGGCCAAGGATCAAGAGACGTCAAAAGTAACCAAGTGGGTTTGAACAACAAAAACTATAAAACATTCAACACGTCCGTAGCTTTCGTACCTCATGTTTTTGCCCTTTTTCTGGAGCCTTTGCCTTTGCCTTGCTATTCCCTTAGTGGGTGTTTTCATCTATGAAGCCCCTTTCCCAGTCATTTTCTGGCCAATTTACTCTTCTCTTCCTGGCTGCTCACCCGCAATGACTACTGGCCTGTGGTGTCATTTTCTGCCCCGGTTTTTCTTGATCTCCCTGTCTGCATTCAGCCTTTTCCTCCAGCTTTACACCCCCTCTCCACCTGCAGTGTTTCCTTTGCATCCTTTTCTTCAAGTCTTGCTCTCATTCTTTTTCCCTCTCAACCTTGGGATCAAAATTCAGGCTCTTAAGCTGAGCTCTCACTCATAATTACAGTAGCTGTAGGATGCCGGTCCTCCCTGTATTCTCCCTATACTAGGCTATTTAGATGAATTTCTTGGCAATTAATGAAATTCTACTTTGACCGAAGGAGCTGTTTTGACCTACGTTCATGAGGTTAAAATCTGCCAGACAATAAGGTGATTTTAAAGCAGCAGAGTCTGAAATGTCCTGCCAGGCCTTTAAGGCTTTGGACATTCTGAATGGTGTTTGGCTGGACTTTAAGAAAAAAGTCAGGTATTGAACTACCACTCATGGAGCTGAATGGCTGAAAGTCCACACGAAAACAGTATAAAAGCATATATAAAGAGCAGTACGCAAAAGCCATCTGCCTTCTTGCACATTTATTTATTTATTTTTAATTTATTTATTTGGCAGTGCCGGGTCTTAGTTGAGGCAAGTGGGATCTTTAGTTGCAGCACATGGGATCCAGTTCCCTGACCAGGTATCAAACCTGGGCCCCCTGCATTGGGAGCATGGTGTCTTAGCCACTGGACCACCAGGGAAGTCCCTGCCTTCTTGCACATTTATTGGGAGCTGTGGAGGTGATCTGACTCCCTAGGTTCTGAAAAGAAAATCAATTCAAGATACTGTTCTCGGGAATTCCCTGGCGGTCCAGTAGTTAAGACAGAACTCTGCGTTTTCACTGCCGAGGGCCTAGGTTCAATCCCTGGTTGGGGAACTAAGATCCCGCATAACGCGCAGCCAAAAAAAAATACTGTTTTCAGTGGTACATTAGTTAAGAGAGGAGGGGTGGGAATTACCTCATTAGAAGCTCTCTCACTTGGTTCTTTTGCATTCTAACTGTTTCAAACTTCCGCCTGCAGTATATTGCGAAAACCACCCAGTTTTCTAGAATGATCAACTCTCGCAATATTTGTGCACGTAAGAGACTCATTTGCCTTAAGATGTAAATATGAACAGATTGCAGCAAAATGTCTACAGCCTTTCATTCAGAAAAATCTTAGCAGGGTCAAATAGGAGTCTGAGAACTCAAGCCCCTTGTTCACAAAATACTACACTAAATATCTATGTAGGGGTGAGTATTTAATTTCTGGGCCAAATCCTATTACATTTGTGTCTTGGATTTTGGCTCTGATTGTTTTTCCTTAAAAAGGCATGCAGGGACTTCCCTGGTGGCGCAGTGGTCAAGAATCCGCCTACCAACGCAGGGGACACGGGTTTGATCCCTGGTCTGGGAAGATCCCACATGCCGCAGAGCAACTAAGCCCGTGCGCCACAGCTACTAAGCCTGTGCCACAATTACTGAAGCCCGCGAGCCTAGAGCCCGTGCTGCAAAACAAAGCCACCGCGATGAGAAGCCCGTGCACCGCACTAGAGAAAGCCCATGCACAGCAACGAAGGCCCAACACAGCCAAAAATAAATAAATGAGTGAAATTTTTTAATAAGACATGCAAATTACAGCATTCTAATCTGTATAGGGACCTTTGAGGTCAGCCCTTCAGTATAGGGAAGAATTACTATCTGGAGTTTGAGAAGGTGATAGGAACTGTCCAAATTTGAATTGGTGTGAAATCTGTCCGTTGTCTTTTTTTTTTTTTGTGGTACGCAGGCCTCTCACTGCTGTGGCTTCTCCCATTGCGGAGCACAGGCTCCAGACGCGCAGGCTCAGCGGCCATGGCTCACGGGCCCAGCCGCTCCGCAGCATGTGGGATCCTCCTGGACCGGGGCACAAACCCGTGTCCCCTGCATCGGCAGGTGGACTCTCAACCACTGCGCCACCAGGGAAGCCCTGTTGTCTTTTTTTGTTCATCACTGTGTGACCTTGAGTGAGTATGTCCATCCTTTCTTTTTACTTTTTTTCAAATATATACGAAAGTCAGTAATATAGTAGAAACAATGGCTGCCAGGGGCGGGGGGAGAGGAGAACAAGGAATGACAGCTGATGGGTACAGGCTTTCTCATTGGGGTGACGAAAACGTTCTGGAATTAGTGGTGATGGTTGCATAACTCTGAATATACTAAAAAACACTGAATCGTACTTTTGTGGTATGTGAATTATATCTTAATAAAGCTGTTATTTTTTTAAATTCAGTATCAGCAGTACAGTACAGTGAATCCCCATGGACTCATCACTCAGACTCCCCAATCTTCAACTCACGCCCAGTATTGTTCTACCTATACCGCTATCTACTTTCCCCTTGAATTATTTTGAATTTTCAAATTTTATCTGTAAATATTTCAGTATATATCTCTGAGAGATAAGGACTTTTTAAAATGCAATCATAACATTTTTCCGTCTCAATATATATGTGGAAACATTGAATCTTGGTTTAATAAATTCCCACTCTGGAAACATGAACCTCAGCCTTAGCTGGACAGTGCTTGCCTCTTCCTCATCTGAGGTGCTATGTGGCCCATGGCCGCCGACACAGAGGAGCTGCTAGAGCCAGAAGAAAAAGCAGGAGGGAAGAGGTGCACCCAAGAGAAACACCCAGATTCACATTTAACAACATGGAGATCACCTGCTATTTTGCAGTGGCCTTTGCCTCACAAATATCACCTGTTATATGCATTGCAGTGGTACTACTTTAATGATTTGTCTCATCTGTAAAGACTAACAGGATAAAATACTTCTGTTAGTCCAGGGTCTATACGGCTCTGCCCCAGCTTCCCGTACCTTGCCTTCCTCGTGAAGCCTTCCCTAAATTACTCCCCCACTCTCCCATCTCTGTCCTCCTCTCTATGGATCTCCACCTTGAGCTTGTTGCCAAGCCAGTTTGTGATTGTTCTGTGCGATCACCGTTCCCTCCCTGTTAACTGCTCCCATCAACAGCATGTCAATTACTTGGCACTGCAAGTTAACTTCCAACACTGGTAACAATGTAAAATATAGGTCCTGGGGACTTCCCTAGTGGTCAGGTGGCTAAGACTCTACACTCCCAATGCAGGGGGCCCAGGTTCAATCCCTGGTCAGGGAACTAGATCCCACATGCCACAACTAAGAGTTTGCATGGTGCAACTAAAAGATCCTGCATGCTGCAACTAAGACCTGACACAGCTAAATAAATATTTTTGAAAAGAAATAAAATAGTCTCAGCCAGAAGTCAGTCAGCTATTTCTACCTGTAAATCCTTCCTGGTGCTCAGACTTGTAGGGGCTACATGTGGGATAGCCAGCAGACAAGACAGTAAGTGCTGTAATCACAGGAGAACGATGAGAGAGACAGCCCATTGGAGGTGGAAGCTGAGCCCCGCTGGGAAGGATGGGTACCAGTTTGTTTATGTGAAATAAAAGTGTGAACATGCCTAGCAAGGAATCTGCTCTCCTGTAGGTCCTCTCTGGATGTTTAGTCTGAACTTAAGGAAAGTGGAAAGACTTAGCAAGTCATCCTGAACTGTGTGAACTAGTGTGGCATCAAGTGGGTGGGTCGGTGAGATTTGAGAGATAATGTATTGATAAGTACTCAGCATAACCCTGCTGCAGAGCCAGCACTCAAAGACCAGGGGGTGAGTATGGGGGTCAGAGCAGGGGGAAGCGGAAGAGTGCACCTGACGGGAAAGATATGGGACGAGGTCCCTTGGGCACGCCCCCCGCCCCCGCTGGACTTGTTTTCTCCGGCTGTTGCAGGGTAAGTTTTAGGGGGCAGGAAGGAAGAAACACTGACCGTTATCACAAATTTGTCCTGGCGGCCTCTAATCAGAGAAATATGCTTGGTCTGTCCAGGGGGAGTTCCACAACGTTCAAGGGATGAGAATGCCGTGCGTTCATAAATAGGAACCTCACCCTCTAAAGCAGAAGACTTTTTTTTTTTTCATTTTGCGGTTCCTTGTAGCAAATGTGTGACAATTTATACTTATAGACATCACACATTGAGGAGTGAGTGTGGCCTGGATTTCTGGTCTCCCTTCCTTCACCTCTTTTCTTCTCACCCTTTCCAGAATGTTTGCCTGCTGGGAGAATCATTCTGACAATTTCCTGTGCTGTCAGTTCCATAGAATTCAGTTTCTGAGAACCAGCCAGAGGCATGCAGTGACATTGCGTAACCACCTCTGAAGTCAGAGATATCAGCCGTGGAGCTCAAAGGAGCCGTTTCACACCAGCAACATGAAAGGAGCTAGCATCACGGAAGGGGCACCCAAGGTGAGTGGCGGGGCTGTGTGCAGAGGCAGACGGAGCAGCCTGTTTGGGTTATAAGGACAGCGGCCGATTTCAGGGCTGAGTTTCTGATGAAGTCAAAGATGAATACCAGTAACATCTAAGTTTGAGAGGAGTAAGTTTCACGTGAGTTTAAGTATAGAAACTATATGTGCCGTAAAGCTCCTGACCAGTCTGACTCAGAGATGGTTGCAAATTACTTTCTAGCAAAACCCAGTTTACGCGGTTGATAACACAACCCATCCCTTTGTGTCCATTCACCTTCTAACAAACTTCTGAGCGAGACATGGGTCTCTGCCCCAGCCCTGAGTCCTCAGCGGGTCTTCCTCATGCTGTTTTCACGTTACCTTCTGTACTGACATGCATGAGTGGAGCTCAAGTCTGTGACAGGAATCAGAAAAGATTTGCTGTTTAGAATGTTGAAATGGCTGCTAAAAGAAAACTGCTTGGACACAAGGAAAAGTGAAGGTCAGGGTTATTTTGCTACATCTTTTTAAAATTTTAAGTAGAACAGGAAAACAAAATGAAACAATTATGAAATGGGGAGCTTGCTTATATGATTAAATAGGTGTTATTTATTATTATAATAACAATAGGTGTCACTGGTGGAATGTACAGCTGAATAACCCATGACAGTCTCTCTTATGTAGATTGCTACCCTAGAATTTTGTACCTGACTATTTTCTTTGAAAAATTTTAAACCATTGAGAAAATAGGAAAAAATTCAGTAAGCCTGTGTATATCCTTTACCTAGATTCACTGATTCCTGGCACTTTGTCACATTTGTATGCATCTATTTGTATATATTTAGACACAGGCTACAATCACATTTTCCAAAAATCCAAAAACATCCTTTCTAGCTTTTTTGGCTGTTATTATTTCTTTGCATGTTTATTTGTTTTTTTTTCCAACCCAGGACTCATTCCAGGATCACACATTTTGTTTGTTAGGTCTCTGTCATCCTTAATCTAGAACAGTCCACTACTTTTTTTTTTTTTTACATCTTTATTTGAGTATAATTGCTTTACAATGGTGTGTTAGTTTCTGCTTTATAACAAAGTGAATCAGCTATACATATACATATATCCCCACATCCACCCCCTCTTGCGTCTCCCTCCCACCCTCCCTATCCCACCCCTCTAGGTGGTCACAAATCACCAAGCTGATCTCCCTGTGCTATGCGGCTGCTTCCCACTAGCTATCTATTTTACGTTTGGTAGTGTATATATGTCCATGTCACTCTCTCACTTCGTCCCAGCTTACCCTTCCCCCTCCCCATATCCTCAAGTCCATTCTCTAGTAGGTCTGTGTCTTTACTCCTGTCTTACCCCTAGGTTCTTCATCAGTCTACTACTTTTTTATTTCTTTCATAAAACTGACATTCTCTATGGATATCCAGATTTTTTAACGATTTATCCTTTTTTTTAATGGGCCACTTATTCTGCCCAATTTCTATAGCACTTTACAATGTGTAATTGTAACATGTATATGTGTAATTAACATGTATATATACATATAGCATATATTTGATAGTCCCAGCATCCCCATGAATTTCTATTATTGATATTATACAGATAATAACAGCTGACCCTTACTGACTGTCCATCTGTCAGGCCTGGTGCTGAGTGCTATTCTTGCTTTTTCTCATTACATCCTCTCGACATCTCCATAAGGTACACATGTTACTCTTATCCCCATTTTACAGATGAGGAAAGTAGGATTCATTGACTTGCCAAGGTCATTTGCTAGTAAGTGGAATGCCAGGAGCCAAACCCAGACAGACTGACGCAGACCCAGACTTAACCAGCTCACTATATGCTGACCCTTAGGCCAGAGGTCTGCAGTCTTTTCATAAAGAGCCAGCTAGTATTTTATGCTCTGTGGTCCACCTCTGATCTCTGGTGCATATTCTTGTTTTTATTTTTTATTTCTGGCTGCACCTCGGGTTTCGGGATCTTAGTTCCCGGACGAGGGATCAAACCTGGCCCCCTGCTGTGGAAGATCAAAGTCCTAACCACTGGACTGCCAGGGAAGTCCCTCTGGTGCATATTCTTTTTTGTTTTTACAACCCTTTAAAAATATGAAATCATTCTTAACTCTTGGACTGGTCCTGTGGATTTGGCCCACAGGCCCTAGTTTGCTGACCCAAGTCTTAGATGAATGATGTCTCAGCTCGTACGGATGCACCCCCTACCCAGTTACAGCAGCACCAGGGCGAGAACCCAAATCTTCCATTCCTAGCGCAGAGGCAACCTCAGTTCATGCTTTCTTGGGTATCCCTACAGAACTGCCAATGCACATATAAGATAATATGATTTTTTAAAAAGGTTTTTCAAGAACAAGAGCAGTAACTGAACAACTGTTGAGCTTCTTGTCTTTTATGGTGAACAGTACATATTAGAGCTCCATCTGTTTTAGCACCACTGAGCTACCTCAGTATTTTCAATGCCTACGTTGTCATTTAGGTGCTTTTGATTAAAAGGTAACACAGTGCTTGAAGGAGTCATACCATGTGAGTGGTTCTCAGCATTGGTGCATCTGACTTTAAAGCAACCCTAACTTTCAGTTAGGGGCACCCAGACTCCTTTCATGCCCCGAGGTCAGCCTGTGTACGTCAGGTGGTGAACTGTGCCTGCCCTTTCAGGCTGTTCCCCAGTGTTGCTGCTTGACAAACAACCAAGAGTTCCTTGTCAGTAGAATTTCACCTTTGTGCACAGCGGATTTTGTGTAATTGTCTGACTTTTATTAGGTTTCCGCAAACTGTCTTACAAAATGAAGAGAAAACTAAAAAATAAACATGGTGGTATTAGAGCTAGGAAACACTGGTCTCAAACAGTGTAATTGCAAAAGGTAGAGACCGTTGTGTGTTGCCAAGGTGGTAAATCCAACATCTCATTGGACTGTAGCTGATTGACTCCATGTTCAACTCCATTCATGAAAATTAGGAAAATTAGGTCTGAAAGACAAGATGAGTAACTGGTTTTACTATATGTAAGTCCTTGCTTTGGATTTTTGGTTGTTTCAAAAGTGCCTTATTTATGAAAATAGAGTCTGCACGTATGTTAGTGATTCGGTCCCGTTTGTTGCACAGTGTGTTTACTTCTGAGCGTATGTGTCTGTGTGTGCATGCACGTGTCCACACCATTAGAGGTGATGCTGAAAATAGCATCTTTGTGTACAGGCGTCTTTGTCTCCCTTGGAGTGAATGGCCAGGAAATGAAAGAGGAATCCTGGGTCAAATAAGCATGGTATTTTGTTTTCCATCACTTTCTGAGAACTTCTAAAATTTGAAAACTTAGTTTCCATAGTATTTTCTCTACAATCTATATTTTCTCTCTTTTATAAATAGAGCCATAGGCTGTTTTGCTCACTTGGTTTTCTGAAGGGAGTTTTCAAACCAGGTGTCTTTACCATGTTACTGAAGGGTGGATGTTCCAGAGCACTGATCAAAATAATATTTATGTTTTAAGAACGCTTAAACGTCCTGAAATGTTCTCAACATTTCAGATTCAGCTTCAGTTAAAAAGCAAACATCCTCTGGTCCTCTTCCATCTCACCTCTGAGTGGGATGGTTCTAGATTCACTCAAGGAGGGTCTAGGTAAAGACTTAGAATAAAAAAAAAAAAAATCACCAACACGCCCAGGGTTAGTTTAGACCCTGACAGGCTGCAGTGGCATTGGATGACTCTGCCGCTCGCCAAGACTCTCTGCCCTGGTGCTTCTGGGCAAGAACGCTCGGTGAGGCTTTGTTTGTGAATGAGGAGCAATTTCAGGCTCTCCTTGTACCTTTAAAGCTCTCAGATGGTAAGCAAGACACTTTCAACTCTGTCTTTGTCGAAGAAGGGCAAGTGTGATCACGGCAGGGAACTCACCATCACCCACCAGGCCCTGCCGCGTGCCACTCCCACCAGCTCCCACCACCTCAGTTCCTTCCCCTTCTCCCCTGCTGTTCCCGACCTGGGAATGCTCCTCTCTCCCTGTGGCTTGACCACTGGGTCCTCCCCTCAAGCATCTCCCCATCCAGAGGCCTCTCTGGACCACCCTGTCTAAACCACCTCCCTTTTCCACACCCATCCCATCATTCTCATCATCCGTGTCAGCCTCACTTAACAAGATTGGAAATTGTCTTGCCTTTGTTTCGCCCTTTGGAAGGTCAGCTCCATGAGGGACAGATCTGGCCTTTCTTATTCAGTGCTGCATCTTTAGTGCCTACAGCAATGCCTGTACATAGTAGGTGTTCAAGAAACACTTTGGTCGGTGTGCATGTGTGAATAAATGGGAGGTTACCTGGAGTGCAGATAGAGAGCCCTTGCAACATGGCCATGAGGACAGGAATAGTACTTCCTGCTTACCAGATGTCTGGGAACAGAGGTCACCCCTGACTCTCAGCTCTTCTAACCCCTACTTGGCCCCATCCTGACCCGCCTCTCAACCTAGATGCTTGAGAATTACCTGCCTTGTTCTCCCACGGTGAGATGTTGCCTTAGATCTGAGCCTGTGCAATTGAAGTCACGGCCACAAGGACCTGTGGTCTCCCTCTGACCTCATCCAGCAGCCTCATCCCTTCACCTGCCTCCCAAAGCAAAACAAGTAACCACAGCACCCAGCTTGAAAACACAACTCATGGTCCACTGTTTAGCCTCTCACCCAAGACAGAATCATTGAGCTCTGGGGGTTTGGGCGATCAACACAGAGCCGACATTCCCGTGGGATCAGACAGTTGGTAAATAAGTAAATGGACACAATGATCTCAGGTGCTGACAACTGCCCTAAAGCAAAGAAAACAGGGCTTCCCAGTGGCGCAGTGGTTAAGAATCCGCCTGCCAACGCAGGAGACACGGGTTCAAGCCCTGGGCCGGGAAGATCCCACATGCCGCGGAGCAACTAAGCCCATGCTCCACAACTACTGAGCCTGTTGCTCTAGAGCCTGAGAGCCACAACTACTGAGCCCAAGTGCCACAACTACTGAGGCCATGAGCCACAACTACTGAGCCCGTGTGCCACAACTACTGAAGCCTGTGTGCCTAGAGCCCGTGCTCTGCAACAAGAGAATCCACAGCAATGAGAAAAGCCTGCACACTGCAACAAGGAGTAGCCCCAGCTCGCCGCAACTAGAGAAAGCCCCCGCGCAGCAACGAAGACCCAATGCTGCTATAAATAAATAAATAAATTTATTTATATTTTTTAAATTAGTATAAAAATGAAAAAAAAATAAAAAACAGGGTGACCTGATAGAGGTGATCCACAGAAAGGGCGTCTGGAAACCAGAATGATGGGAAAAGCTTTCCAGGCAGAGGGAACAGCAAATGCAAGGGCAGGAATGAATTCAGCAGAGCAGAGCATCCATGAAAACGCCAGTGGTCAGAGCAGAGTTAACAAGGGTAGAAAGTGTCAGAAACAAGATTTGAGGGGTGAGCAGGGTCTGTTCACATAGGGCCTCGTCGAAGCTGTAAGAACTTTGAAGTGTATTCTAACTGCAGAATGCACTCTAACTGCATTCAAACTGCTACTTTACACAAGCCACCGGCCTGTGTAAAGTAGGAGATAACATGGGCTGATTTACGTCTTTTAAGACATCTTAAGGCTGCCGTGCACACACAGACAGTCGGTAGGAAAGAGCAGAAGCGGGGAGGTGAATCAGGAGACAGGGCCAGGGCTTCATTTTCCATTTTGGATGGTACCATGCTGTTCTCAACGCACATGGAGAAGAACCGTTTGCTCTGTCTTTTGAAAAAAATAAAACATTTGGTGTTTGAGAGTGTCAGGAGATGTGATCAGAAAGAATAGTAAGTAAAGGTATAAATAGCTTTTATTGAGGTACATGTGCTATATGCTTTATTTTTTTAAGAAACGGATGTTTCTTTTCCACCAACTTTATTTCCATTTTCTTTCATTCATTCCACAAATATATTGAGCCAGACGCTGCTCTAAATGCCACAGAAGACAAAAGTCATAACTTTTCTCAATATTTAATAAACTGTCATTAGCGTTAAAAGTCCATTACCTTCTATTATTCTTTCCCCTGTTCGATAACCTTTATTTTCTCTTTTTTTTTTTATAAATTTATTTTTGGCTGTGTCGGGTCTTCGTTGCTGTGCGCGGGCTTTCTCTAGTTGCAGCGAGCGGGAGCTACTCTTGGTTGTGATGCGCGGGCTTCTCACTGCGGTGGCTTCTCGTTGCGGAGCACGGGCTCTAGGCATGTGGGCTCAGCAGTTGTCGCTCGTGGGCTCTAGAGCGCAGGCTCAGTAGTTGTGGCGCACAGGCTCAGTTGCTCCTTGGCATGTGGGATCTTCCCGGACCACGGCTCGAACCAGTGTCCCCTGCGTTGGCAGGTGGATTCTTAAACACTGTGCCACCAGGGGAGTCCATAACCTTTATTCTCTTAACATTGTATTTGCTATAGAGCTCACTTTGTCGGGGGAGAGGGTTGCAGAAAAAAGGCCAGACAGAACACCAACTGCTTATACTACAAGTTAAAAATGTTGCCAGGAGACTTTTCAAAGGAGAGTGGCCTGCATGATAATGGAATGAGGAAGCGACCTTAGAAATGTGTGTGGTCATGTTGGAACTGTGATGACTCAGGGGGGAAATGACAAGAGCCTGGAGGGGAAATAACTTCAAAGGAGGAAGGTGGAAGGCTGGTAACAAAGAAAAAAAAAAGATACCACTACAAGTGATATTCGAAGACTCCAACATGAGTTGCAAAAAGGAGAAATAAGTATTTTTGGAACCATTTCCAAACGTATTGCCCATAAACCATGTGTTTATTGGAATGGAAGAGGGCTCCTGTGTGCACATGGCAAGGACAGAGATAGGAACAAGAAGGCGGAGTGCACACCTGCACCTGGGACGGCATCTCCTGGCTCTTTGCGGGGAGGCTTTGCCAGCTCTTAAAACTCCTCTAGGAAATGTTATTCCTGGTCAAGTCTGGGCTCTGCATTGGGCCCACTCACTCCAGGGTGAATCGATTGTTCTTTTTCTTTAAACCCTTGCTTCTCCTTAGAATCAGGAGCAGTTTTGTTTGTTACACGTTTGTTAACAGGCAGCTTGTCTTTTGGGGCTTGGAGGGGGTGAGAATTGGGGTAAGAAAGCAGTAGGGTGCCTCTCCCTTGGAGACGCTTGCCATCTAGTTAACAAAAAGTAAAACGTACCTGTGGAATGTTCTCTTGGGTTCAGAATTTAAACTCAGAGGAGGCTGAAAGGAAATGAGAGTCAATTACTAATAGTGAGAATGTCAAGTTGCTTCTGTCCTACACGGATGTTTCCCAACATGGAGGGGATCAGCAGCCCTGGGGAAATCAACAGGGACAGTTACAAAGCACATTCTCTATAACCTTCCTTGTGGTGCTAGCAATGGGTTTATCTGTGGCTCATTATTGACAACAAAGTGAATAAACCCAGTGAACTGGAATAAATGCCCACCAACAGACTGAGAGAAGAACTTAAAGAACAGGTGGCTCGTTGCTTTCCTAACACCCCCAAAAATGACCCTAACAAATGGAGAATTCGGTGAACAAGTATGAACTTTCACATTTCTCTGAGATCCAGTAAACAGCTTGGACCAGTTTTGAATTCTTCCTGATCAATCAAATGGAAAATAATCACACCCTGCAGGGACTTTGACCTCATTCATACAAGATGATTTTAGGTGTGGTACACAGATAGAACATTTCTTAATGTTAGCTCTGTATTTTAATGTGCATTGGAAAAACCTAAAACTAGCTCATCAAACTTGTAATTTCATAGATCATATTGCTTTGGGAGACTGTTGTTTTTTTTATTGGCTTAATTTAATATTTTCCTTAAAGTTAAAAATGTACAGACAAGCACATGGATATGACAGGAAGCATGCAGTTAATAGACACACGAAGTTTAAGAAACACAGTCTTAGACAAAGCTTTCTCCTAATTGGCGGTGGTATAATTGCTTCAGACCAATCAAAGGACACGAAACACCTTCTTTCGTCTCCATGCCTTTGATCCCCTTTACGCTTCAAAACAAGAAAAAGGGAAGGAAGGAAAAGATGAGAAAGGAAAGGATCCCACCTGTCATTTTCTTTAATCCCTCTGATGGCTTTCATGAAGTAGGAGATAAGAGCAAGACGAAACAATGCAAAATGCAGGGGGTTGCAGCTGGATGGGAACCCTACACTTTCAGATGAGGATACTGAGGCCCAGGAAAATTCTCAACTACTTGCCCTCCTCCCTCCATGTGTTTCTCACAAGAGAGGGCTGAATTCTCAACCACTTACCTTGGCCCAACATTGCTTTCAACTCCTCTTTTCCCCAAACCAAATATCTGAAACAAGAATTCAGAGACTTGTCTAGCAAGGAATGAACTTGGAGGTGGGGATGGGGTTTGGGGGATGGATGAATAAATATGCTTGATCTCTAGGGCACTACAAGCTACAGAAACAGGTCCATGTTTGGGCCACATCCAAAAATATCAATTACTTAGAAGACCTGGGAGATCTTTATTGTTGCATCATTTCAACCCCGGGCTTAGACTTAACAGAACCTTGTTCACCTTCCTCCCACCAGCACACGTTGTCAGACATACAGTAGGTGCTTAATAACTGTCAAATCAGTGAAGCTCGAAAAGTGCATTTTAGCAAGGGTCCCATGAATAGGGGAAGTATATTCAAACAATATACCTTCCAGTAGGACCCAAACCTATTGGAAACCACAGTATTCAGACATCAGGGAAGAAAATGTTTCATTTCCATTGGGATTTTTTTGGAATTTTTTTCTGACCACAGCCTCTTTCTCAAAGTCTCATTAGTCGGCAGTGCCTTCTGCGGCTACCCAAGTCCCCGTGGCGAGAGGCCTTTTCATCTGAACCATTAGGAAGAATTCAAAGCTGGAAGGATCAGAGTTCAACATGATCATGGAGAAATCAGTTAAGGTTTGTGCGTGTTCACAGACTAAGCCATGGTCAGGATCATTTTTAGAGGTGTTGGGAAAACAAGGAATCCTTCTTTTATTCACGTTTTTCTTTTTCTCTTATATCCCTTCTCATTTCCAAGTTCACCAGGCTTATTCCCTTCTTAGTCCCCAGTGCCCACAGCTAAGCCAGAGACAATGGCTATTTGCATCCAGATGGGTGGAAGGGAACCGATGTGTTATGTAACCAGCCCCTACCTTTCCCACCCATGGCTGTTGGTTTCAGCCCAGATCTCTCACCCCACCCCCAGTAGGGACAGCTGCAGAAAGAGCAGTGCTCAGGCACAAGTGTTCTAGACCCCAAACCTCACAGCATGCCAGCACCAACTACTACAGGAGTTCCCTTCTGAAGTGATTTCTGCCAGTGTTTTCCAGGGTATGGACTAATCACCTTTAAAAATAATTTCTGGGCTTCCCTGGTGGCGCAGCGGTTGAGAGTCCGCCTGCCGATGCAGGGGACACGGGTTCGTGCCCCGGTGTGGGAGGATCCCACATGCCGCGGAGCGGCTGGGCCCGTGAGCCATGGCCACTGAGCCTGCGCGTCCGGAGCCTGTTGCTCCGCAACGGGAGAGGCCACAACAGTGAGAGGCCCGCGTACCGCAAAAAAAAAAAAAAAATAATAATTTCTTTAAAGGATCAAGACGAAGGTGAATGTGAGTATCTGAGTTTCTCTCCCCTGGAATCCATTTCCTGCAAGAGTTCAGTTGCTTAGGACTCAGAGTGAACTGTGTAAATGCATCCATTACTTGTTATTCTGCATTTTTTCCACTAAGTTAAGGAAGTAGGTAATGATGTTTCCCAAGCAACTATCCCATCAGTGGAAATTATCAAAAGTTGTTTTATGTCCCACGTTTTGAAGCAAAAAAGAGAGAAATTGAATTTTGTTTAGAAAGCTCTATTCTACTCAGTTAAGTTTTGGGTTTTTCTCGTTTGTTTTTTTCTTTTTTTTTTGCGGTACGCGGGCCTCTCACTGCTGTGGCCTCTCCCGTTGCGGAGCACAGGCTCCGGACGCGCAGGCTCA
The DNA here is from genome assembly GCF_003031525.2 of Neophocaena asiaeorientalis asiaeorientalis. Classification (NCBI taxonomy): domain Eukaryota; kingdom Metazoa; phylum Chordata; class Mammalia; order Artiodactyla; family Phocoenidae; genus Neophocaena; species Neophocaena asiaeorientalis. Next base: position 6,225,233 of record NW_020173687.1, on the reverse strand, counting down.
GCGGCCATGGCTCACGGGCCCAGCTGCTCCGCAGCATGTGGGATCTTCCTGGACCGGGGCACGAACCTGTGTTCCCTGCATCGGCAGGCGGACTCTCAACCACTGCGCCACCAGGGAAGCCCTAAGTTTTTTTTTTTAAAGCTTAAAGGTGACTCTAAATATAAAAGTAATCTGGAAAAAGGCATTTCAGTATCTCAGTTAAATGACTTCAGATCACTTTCTACACATTCTGGAGCCTTTTAGTCTAGAACTTTTCAACTTTTTCAGAAGCGGAGCTGAAGCTAAAACTCAGTTATTTTCTAGCCTATCTGGCAAATTAATATTAACCACAAGAAAGACAGCAGTTTTCCCTCAGCCTCTCTCATTTAACTGCTTTGCTAAGTTTTTTATAAAAATAGCTCCAAGAGAAGCAACTCTTCTTTATGCTGTGGGATGATGCAAGAAATTACTTAGCTGTCACCTCATTTAAAAAAAAATTCTAAGTATTTCTGAAAATGAAATGCAGATCATTGCAGCCGAGCTGTGTCAAGTTCTACAGCACCATGTTAGGCATGACACATTAAAAGGAAATAATTTAATGTAGTTGCAAATCTCAAGGCAAGTTCTGGTTGTGAAATATTACCATTTTGCTATGTTAAGTGACTCGGTTCCCTGTAACTTGTGGAATTTTACTTTTCAATGTAAATGTGGCTATGGAAAGCTACTGAAATTCATGAAAGGAAAGAAAAGTTAACTTAGAGAAGAGAAAGAGGAGGAGGCCTGATGGCCTGGTGGCCCATCTCAGCTGCAGACCTCATAATACAGTTCCACGTGGAAAGAAAGCAGCAAGTGGTTATCCCAACGCCTTCCCCAATGTTACGCGAGTGCAAGGCACAGCTGCAGTGTCCTGCGGCTGCTGGTCCTAATTTCTGGTCTTGGGAACAGTCCCCTCATGGGGGCCCCTCCCACCTGGCCCAGGTGTTTGTGCCCAGGACCATGTCATTCTGCAGCTGACCACAGGGGAGGGGGCATAGTGGTGGCAAAGGCACCCAGCCTCTCCTGTTTACCTGAAGACTTATTCGATGCCTCTCTAACTTACCTGGGCCAGGCCAGAAAAACCCTTAAAGCTTCACCCTACCTAAACTTCTGTGATTCTTAACACACCTACCGTTAGACCCTGTTGCCTTTAAGTGGTAGGTTGTTGTTGCCTTCTCTGGATGTCATCTGTGGCCCTACTCTCAAGGAGCTGGGGAGAAAGAAACACAAAATCAGCTGGTTCTCAACAACTGTCCAAGCACTTCTCAGCATTTTTCATGCTGTAAAGGGTCCTCTGATGGATGGGCAATGAGAGTCCCATCAATAGTGTGAGTTATCCTGGAAGTACACAAAGGGTTTCCCCAGATGCCAAATGCTTTTATGTGGCAAAATGCTTTGGGCTGAGATGAAGACTGACTGGGTCAAGGTTCCCTTCTATCAAATCTGGGAGTAGAACAAGCTTAAGTGATCATGGCAAGCAGGAGCTCAAGTTCACCAACGCAGAAGCAATTCTCTTCTAACAGAACAGAATCTTTTTTAAACACTAGATTTTTATATTGAAAAAGCAAAACACATACATATGGCTTTAAAATTTCAAACTGTACCAATGAACATGGACTGAAAGCATGTTTTCCTTTAATCCCAGAGCTCTATAGTTTCCTGGTCTCCGGTTCAGCTAGCCAGAGGGGGGCTTATGATGACTTATGTCATCTTCCAGAAAGATACTGTACCCATAAAAGCATACATGGGGACATACTGTCTGCACAGTTTCTCATCTTGCTTTTTAAAATATTAATCCTTGGGAATTCCCTGATGGTCCAGTGGTTAGGACTCCACACTTTCACTGCCCAGGGCCCAGGTTCAATCCCTGGTCGGGGAACTAAGATCCCACAAGCCACGTGATGCGGCCAAAAAAAAATTAATACTCTATTTTAGAGAATGTTCCACTTCGGCTCATTTAAACTCTACCCCATTATTTCTAATGGCTGTATAGTATTCCATTACACAAATGTGTCATTATTTACCAGTAATTACATTGAAGCCATTTCCCAAATTCTTAATGGAGAATCTAATTCTGATCCTCTAACCATACAACTTACCCAACTGAGATAAAAATGTTTTTATCAGCTTACCATGCCTCTCTCCAGAGGCACACTTTGTCATTTGCTCATCCATCGAAATGCACATGCCATCTCACGAAGGATAGCGTGCTAAGCACTATGATTTGTAGGCTAGAAGGGCAGACTCCAGGGTCAGAACTGCCTGTGTGCCAATCTTGGTTCTATTCGCTGCCCTCCGAGCAACCTTGGGCTAACTCACTCACCCTCTCTGCGCCTTAACTTTTCATCTCTTAAATGGGACATTAGTAACAGTCCCTGCTTTATGGGATTGTGACTATCAAGTGAGATAGTCAATGCTAATTATTTCCCCCAGCGCGTGAAACAGAGTTGAAAAGCTGTGAGCAACCCTTATTAATGAGGCATTGGCTACATAGAGAACAACAATACAAACGTGACTCAATATGCATCCGAAAGATTAGAGAGGATTTTTTTTCTCTTTGATTAATTATGGGAACTTAATATCAGTTGACACATACAGTGTGTAAGAAGTCTGCGTTGTAAGTGGGGAGCCTTCCCAGACAGCCCTTGCTGTGACTCCTTAAAGCCTATCGAGCCCTCCTTATCTCTCCCCAGATTGCCTTGCAGAATGCTGTCACCCATCCACATCTCTCATTAAAAAAATGTCATGTGGATACTTTGTTTCTTCCTCAGGGTTGTCCTCCTTCCTCTGTCTTTCTTCCCTTTTTGGAGAATGTGGGTGGGAAAGGGAAAATGGAGGTGGTGAGGGGATTTTTCTCATGCTCTTAGAAGCTTTATTTCTCTCTCTCTTCTCTCGATTTTGTTTAACATAATGCACTTTAAAATATGATGGAAAATAAACATTCACGAGCCAACAGATAGCAGCATTCTCTCTGCTTTGATCTTTCTAAGCCTATCTATGTATTTATATAATATGAAATACTTCCAAGTACATTGAAGGAGAGACCTTTGTCTTTAAAGATGATCAAAGAGCTTTCTCCGTTCTGCATGTGCTCCTATGTTCTGAGTCTGGGCTCAGCAGCCTCATAAAAGATGTATTAGAGAATATCTCATTGATCTCAAAGGAAAAGTTCCTACATCCAGGGAAAACCTTCATGAACTTCTTATGTATAACTATTCTCTCTCATGGCCCTCAGAGGGGGAGTATCAATCATGCCATCACCTCCCCCTAAAACTAACTACTACTTCCAAGAATTCTTGGAAGTAAGTCATGGAATCTGTGAGAAGGAAGCTAAAATGCTAAACATGGATGCTTTTCAAAGAAGGATTTTAGTAGAAGAAGAATGCCCGTCTTGTTAATGGGGTTCCACGATGTCGTACAGAGCAGGGACCCAGCAACGGCTTTCTGCTCAGGGTTCCTTCCATATTTATGATCTCTATCTCTTCCTGTCTGGGACACGTATTTATTTTCTACTTCCTGCTGTGAGCTGGTGACCCTGTGGTATGATTTACCTTCCCAAGGAAATGAAGATTTTCTGGCTACTTTAATGGAAAACATTCCAGGGTCTCTACTCTCCTATCCCCTGGCCACTAACTCTGTCATTTCAAGAATACAAGAGTCTGGGGGTGGGGGGAACACTTGTGGAGGATAAAGCGTGGAAGAAGCAGGATTGGGTCATGATGCTGATCTGACCCTTGTGAAGGGAAAGAGGGGAGCAAGCAGGGGAGGGTAGAGAGAGCCTCAGACTGTGAGCATTTTGCACATAGTCTTGGATAACATAATGGGGGGGGTGGTGACGGGGTGCTTCAGAACAGATTGCCCATTAGAGGAGTCCTGCACTGGGCAGAAATGCTCCAGCCCCCGCTTGTTAACTTCCAGTTTGCAAAGGAAACCAGTGTGGGGCCTCTAAGAGCCCAGCAGTGGGCTGGACTCAGCCGCAGAGTACTTCATTTGGCCCAAGTAATCATCTTTTGAAATCTGCCTGAGCGTGCCGCAGTCTCCACCACTCCCAAACGTCTGACACCTGGCCTGCCTCCCTGACATAATACTGCTTGCCCGGCTCCTATGACCATTTGAGTTTGCCTCTCCTGCCTATAGATGTCATTAACCCAGCTCCTTCTAAGTTTACATGCATCTAGACTTTAGCAGATTAGAGTAGGAAATTGACTTGGACTTGGGGAGGCGGTGCACTGAATTGACAATAGCAGGCTTCAGAGTCCGACAAACTCGATTTTGAATCCCCACTCTACTGACTGCTGCTGTGTGACCTTAACCTCTCCTAGTCTCGGGCACCATAAAGCTCTAAAATGAGGCCAACACAGCAAGTGAGCCACCCACCCCCACCCCATCCAGCTCGAACACTGAGTTTCTGCAGCTTTGCTTTTTCAAGTGAACTGAAGAAAAGTGGAAAGTAAAGCAGGAAGGCAAGCCAGGCTCTTGGAGAGCCAGCATGGGGCAGTCACTGAGGACCTGTGCCCACCCTCCCGGCCCAGAGAGGGGATGACCATCCTGGCGGTGGGAATGATGCAGAAGCCCAAAAAGAGGCTTTAGCAGGTGGCATTTCTACAGGCTCATCTAATATTCTACTTAGAACTGTAGCTGCTGGCTCTTTGCATCACTGCAGAAGACAAAGTATGAGAACCAAATCTGTCTCTCTGCATCTTACTTCCCTTGGTCCACAGCGCGCCTCTCTTCCCTTCTCTGGCAGTTACAATCCTGCCCTTCTTTCAAGACTCACCTCAGGGTTGCCCGCAATCCCTTGCCAACTCCTCCTGGCAGTGCTCCTAGAGCCAACTGCCACCCTCATCTGAGCCTCAGGCATCTCCCGCCTGGACTGGATCACTAGCTTTGGCTTCACACTGGCTCCGTGGAATCCCCTTTCCACCCAGCAATCAGAGATAAACATCAACCAATATGGAAACCAAGCCCCAGGTTTTTGTTTACTTCTCTCCAGACAACCTGGTCATCTTTCAGGTTCCCCGACTCACGGTGCACTTCGCATAGACACACAAATTCAATCCCTCCCTCCCTCACCCACTTTTCTTCCTCTGACTGGATGATTTTTCCCCCTTTCTTGATCTGACTAACTTCTACTCACTCCCAGATTGCAAGTTCCATGGCCCGTTTCTCAAGGGAACATTCCCTAAGCCCTCATCCATCCCCACTTCCCAACTGCACTCATAATTCCTCATAAATGTCTATATCTTCCTTCATTGCACTTAAGAGAAGTAGAAACCCTACGTTTATTTCTGATGTGACTGGAATGTGTCTCCTCTGCTAGGACGTACCCCGGCGTGAGATCAGGAACTGTTTTGTTCACCACTGTATCTCTAGCAGAGTGCTGGGCATGTAATCGACGCTCAATGCAATCTTGATGTATGAATGATTGAATGAATGAATGAATGAAGCTAGCTAATTACTCCCATGACTCATTGCTGATTCAGTATAGATTAGCACATTGCATCTGGCCATTGTGTGAACGTCTCCCCAGAGAGGGAATCTGTTGTTTGCCTTCGTTTCCCTAGTCTCCTTTCCCTTCTCCCAACTGTTGTATGAAGATGGGCATTTGGGGGAAATGTCCTTTTTGGAAGTTGGTTAAGAAGGTTTCTTCTGTTGTACCTAGAACCTAACTGTCTTTTTTTTTTTTTTTTTGCGGTACGCGGGCCTCTCACCGTTGTGGCCTCTCCCGTTGCGGAGCACAGGCTCCGGACGCGCAGGCTCAGCGGCCATGGCTCACGGGCCCAGCCGCTCTGCGGCATGTGGGATCTTCCCGGACCGGGGCACGAACCCACGTCCCCTGCATCGGCAGGTGGACTCTCAACCACTGCGCCACCACGGAAGCCCCCCTAACTGTCTTTGTGCCCAAAGAGAATAAAAATATAAACATATGCCCTCTTTCATCTCTTAAATATCTACACGAATGTTTCCAAATTATCACCCTGTTAAAAAATAACTTGGGAGTGGCCTCAGTGACAATTGCAGTTGTTATCAGGATGCTTTGCAGTCCTCGTCAGTCCCTTCCATCTGTTGTCTGTAAAGTGTTCAGCGCAGTGCCGGGGCATTGGGTTCACGATGCCTGTTTGCTGTGGCTGCTATTTCTTGTTCTCCCCACACGGCCAGCCTGTCCATAAAAGCCTGGGTTGCCCCGACCGGACTGTTTCTTGAACATGCCTAGAGGGTCATCACCTCCAAGTCCCGTGGATGCACGTGGAGGAGCCCAGCCTCCAGCGTGTGGTCAGGGACATTCTCTTCAAGAGGTGACTCGAACTGAGATCTGAAGGAGGATGAGTCATTCGTGCAAAGATCTGGCAGAAGAGCGTTCAGGGCAGGAGGACTAGCATGGGCAAAGGTCCTGAGGTGGAAGCAAGCTTAGTGCATCGCAGGAAAGTAAGAAAACGATGCAGCTGGAGGGAAATTAACGGAGGAGTAGCAGCTCGGGAAGCCGATCAGGCAGGGCAATCTGGTAGGGAGTTTAGGTTTTGTTCTAAATGGGGTTCTAAGCAACTGGACATTTTTAAACAAGAGACCAAAAGTCTGATTTATGTGTATAAAATACCACTCTCTGCAAATCAAAACTACAATGAGGTATCACTTCACACTGTCAGAATGGCCATCATCCAAAAGCCTACAGATAATAAATGCTGGAGAGGGTGTGGAGAAAAGGGAACCCTCCTACACTGCTGGTGGGAATGTAAATTGGTGTGGTCACTATGGAAAACAGTATGTAGGTTCCTCAAAAAACTAAAAATAGTGCTACCATGTGATCCATCAATCCCACTCCTGGGCATATATCTGGAGAAAACCATACTTTGAAAAGATACATGCACCACAATGTTCATAGCAGCACTATTTACAATAGCCAAGACGTGGAAGCACCCTAAGTGTCCATCGACAGAGGAGTGGATAAAGAAGATGTGGTACATGTATATTATACAGTGGAATATTACCCAGAGCCATAAAAAGAATGAAATAATGCCATTTGCAGCAACACGGATAGACCTAGAGATTATCATACCAAGTGAAGTAAGCCAGACAGAGAAAGACAAATATACCAAATATCATTCTGGCTGGTGTCTAGAGACTGAATTGTAAGGGGAAGCGTGCAATAACGGATGTGAGGAGAAGGCTTAGAGTCCATGTGACCTCGGACAAGTCATTTGACCTCTCTGACCCTCCATTTCCTCATCTGTAAGATGGGAATAAGAAAACCTCCCTCTGAGGCAGTTGAAAATTAAGTGACATAATGGCTTCAGTGCCCCCAACACAAGTCCCCATTCAATGTAGTCCACTGTTACCTACCTTTTCTGGGAGAGGAACTCCCCAAGATTTCTCACATTTTAAAAATTCTTTTATGACACAAATTTTGATAGTCTTTGTTATTAAAACTCTAAGACATTAATTGACTGCAGGAGATGTCTCTGGACCAACTATAATGAAATACTATTCTGAAGGGAGTCATGTTATAGCAACATATTTAGGATTTTCCTTTGCTGGGACTTTACATCCTTTAAGATGCTGGCTGCTGCTCTGAAGGCTATAAGTGCAAAGTAAACTGTGTCTCCATTTTGGACACAGCTGTGGGTGCCCAATGGGGTGAGTGATCACACAAGCCCATTGTTCTCTGGACAAGCATCCCCGCCTTTTGCAACAGGCAAATCCACTGGCCAAGCTGATGCCAATCTGGGCACTTCAAAGCAACTGCCATGTTGAAGCAACTGCTCTGTGTAAAGATACACACTATCTTATTTCTAGACAAGTGGAAGCACGTCTCAGATGATGGGCTTTTTCTTTTCAGACTATGTTAGATGTATTTCATGGGAATTGTGATGATGGGTTGGAGATTGTGTTTTGTTTTCCCATTTCTTCCCAGTGTGGACAGTTAAAGTATCATTTTCATAAAGGTAAAATCATGACTCTCATGCGAATATAAAATGAACTCATGTCAAAGATTTTATTAAACTGAGTAATTAATGAAGGAACCAGAAAAACAGTTAAAAGAGCATTTGAGGATCTAGGTATCTGGAGACAATTCAATACAGGAATATTGGGATAGGATTGCAGGGCTAGACACAAATCTGGTTAAAATCCAGCCAACAAGATAATAAACCATTAACATTTCAGGTTATCTTTTCTTACTGAACAGAAGTTACTGGCTTCTTTAACTGGAAAAAAAAAGTCCACAAGGTAGCAAGTAACTTTACTAAGTCAGGACCTTTAATCAATACGCTTTATAAGATTCGAAACCTCCCTTCCCTCTAAATGCTTCATCTCTGCTCGATTCTCTAAAGCTGAGCACCCATATTCATGTGAAACCAACTGACAGCACATTGAAGGGACAGTACTAGAGTGGGCAGACTAGCCAGGCCTCGAGGTCCATCTTCTGGACATCTCAGGGGTGATTCTTACTGAAAGCCATCAAAAAGAGTGGCCAGAGAGTCAGAGAGCTTCCTTCTTCTTAGACAGAAATAGGAGCTCTCACCTTGGTGCTGTGTGTCTCTTTACCTTCCAAAAACTTGAACCTAAGGCATCGCATCACTCATCCTTAACCACCCATTAACTAACCAAGTAGCCAGTGAGCACCTACTGTGTGCTGGAATCTGGGGATACAGTAAGAGCAGGAAAGTGTGGTCCCTGCTCTCCTGGACGTTATTCTCTGCAGGGAGACAGATGCCAAATAGATGATCGCCCGCTTAATGATTAAATACAAGGGTCATAAATCCTGATATGGAAAGGTGTTAAGAAAAAAAAATGGGGAGAGCTAGCTTAGTCTGGAGGAATATGGGTAACGGAGCATCATCTTTCAAGGAAAGGACACTTTAAATTAATCTGAAAGGATGAGAGGGGTTTCACGGGGAGCAGGGGGGCAAGGTGCTAACTGTTTTGGGTAGAGGGAACAGCTTGTGTGAAGGATTCGAGGACCCCAAAAGGGTGGCGCTCCTGAGTGGGTGGTGAGGAAGTGACGCCATGAGGCTGGACAGGAGAGCAGGGGCCTGGAAGTTTTAGCAGAGTTGGGGCTTCATCCAAAGGGTGCTGGGGAGCCGTCGAAGGGCCGTAGGATGAGGAATGACACGATCAAAATTTGTGTCCCTGGAAAGTCCAGCGCTGGGAACAGTGCTGGTAAATACTCAGTAAACATTGGCAGAATTCGTGAAGGAGCACAGGGCTGGCCCGAGGGGATGCTTGCCAGGATCCCTGGCTGTTAGCTGTAACTCAGCTCTTTGCTTTCCAGTTGAACCTCATAAACTCACTCAACCTCAGACAAGTAAGCCTTCATACCATCCCTCTAGCTGAGGATCTGTGGTTCGCCATGGATGAAAGAGAAAATCTCCGCAAGCAGCAATGACCCTCACTGTACACCAGCGCGTAACGCTTCAGGCCCTTCTTCCTTCTTTGAAAAATGAGTTAACAGTGGAGATGCCCCAGGGAGGTAACGCCCTTCCCAGACTGCAAAAACATTTCAAGTTTTCTTGACAAAGATTTTAAAACGAATGCGCCATCCAACCAAGAGCTAATGCACAGGGTATGTTAGTGTGCAAGGAAATGGGCAGTTTCATTCAAGGGTCAGGGTGGGCAGATGTGGAAATGACTCAGACCTCGCTGGAGGGCCGTGAGCAGCCTGGAAGGGGGAGCCCCAATGATTTCCACCTGCAACTCCCCTCCCACAAATGTGTCTGTGGAAATAACAGGGGGAGTTGCAGATGGTTGGCTATCAAGGTAATCATTTCAGCATTGTTTGTAATCGCTAAAAACTGGAATTAGCTAAAATGTCCCCAGATCAGGAAGTTCGAGTATGGGTCATTCATACAATGGAAAACCATTCTGCTGTTTAAAAGGATAGTGAAGAAAACTGTTTATAGGCCGAGGAAGATGTTCACAATCTATTTTTAAGTGGGGAAAAGCAGATTATAAAACTGGATGTATCATAGATTCTTATTATGTTTTTTTAAACATCTTTATTGGAGTGTAATTGCTTTACAGTGATGTGTTAGTTGCTGCTGTATAACAAAGTGAATCAGCTATATATATACATATATCCCCATATCTCCTCCCTCTTGCGTCTCCCTCCCACCCTCCCTATCCCACCCCTCTAGGTGGACACAAAGCACCGAGCTGATCTCCCTGTGCTATGCGGCTGCTTCCCCCTAGTTATCTATTTTACATTTGGTAGTGTATATATGTCCATGCCACTCTCTCACTTCGTCCCAGCTTACCCTTCCCCCTCCCCGTGTCCTCAAGTCCATTCTCACCCTGCATCTTTATTCCTGTCCTGCCCCTAGGTTAAAATATAATTGTTACTCTAAGTACGTATATGAACATGTAGGTTCAAGAAAAGGTCTGGAAAGACACAACCAAAGAAGTAACAGTAGTGACCTGTGGTTGGCGGCACTGTGGGTGCTTTTGGATTTTTCTATTTTCTTATCATCATTTTGTATTCTTTTATGAACTTTCATCGCTTTTGTAGCAAGGAAAAAAAGGCTCATGTACAAAAATGTGTGTGATCTCCTAGGATCTCAGCTGCTGTAGATTTTGTGGAGTATTTTCAGTGCTTATTTGCCTGCAAGGAGGATTTGATTCTACTTAGTCTTCTCAGATATACATGCATGTGTTTCCCCAAATCCACAGACCTGATTGTGGGTTTAAGATGGTATTCTTCAGCAGTTGGCCATCCAATTCCATTTTTGTGACAGAAAAAGAAAACATTATTATGCAAAAAAAAAACTGCATCAGTTCTCAACCAATGTAATGGGAGGATTGGTCGTTTCTGCTTTATTTATAAACTGTATATATTAGGGACTAGTGGGTATAAAAAGTATAATTAACTAAATTTGATTTTTTAAAAAGGCAGCCGGAAGGATGAATACCAAAATGCTGTAAATAGTTACCTCTGAGTGGTGGGATTGTAGGTAATTTTCACTTTCTTCTTTTTGCTTCTCTACGTTTCCTAATTTTTCTGTAATGCACTGATATAATAAGGGAAGGAGGCGATTACTTTAAAACCCACAGAAACAAATTGCATTCTTTTATTGACAGCAGAAAATTCCAGTAAGAAGGGGTTTTACCATTGTTGTCGTTACAACAGGTGGTTTTGCGTTTTTTGGAGGACTGTGTGGCTTACACAAAGAGCATGGGTCTGAGAATTAGGAGACTGCCTGTGTTTTGATCCTGGCTGTATAGACTAGTCACTCACCCCCTGCGTCTTTGTTTCATTGCACGTGAATAAATGAACATTGATGGAGCCTCGCCTATGCGCCTGGGTACGTGCTTGATGCTGGGGAGAGAGCAGCAAATTGAGTGAGGTCTGGTCCCGGAAGTCATGGAATTTCCAGTTCCAGTCGGGAGAAAAACAACCACCAGGCAAAAGGCAGTAGAATCATCTTGACACTTTACAGCCAAGCATTACTGAGCACTTAGCAAATGCCAGGCACTGTTCAATGAGCTTTCTACACTTACCAACCCATTTAATTCTCACAATAACTCCATCAGGTAGATGGTACTTTTATTCCCATTTTACAGACAAGGAAACTGAGGCCCAAAGAGAGTAGCTAATTTACTCAAGGGCACACAGCTAGGAAGTCACAGAGTCAGGATTTCAACCCAACTCTGCTAGGCTGCCCTCTAACTAAGGGGGTCATAAATTAAATCAGGACCATGAAAGGGGAGAGACTGGACCTGGTCTTAGGGTAGAGGTAATACTTCCTGGAGGATCTGACATTTCACCTGAGACCACGCCCCACACTCCCCAAGGATGGGTAGAAATAAATCAGGCAAACAACAGGGACAGGGCCTCTGGGGTCGAGGAAACAAGATAAATGAGCAGCTGTGACTGGGTGCTAAGCGAGTGGTATGGCTGCAGTGGTTATTGGCAATGATAACAACCGTGAATTCTTTCGCCCCTGCCCCCAGATGCTCTTGGCCAGGGCACTTTATGACAACCACCCCGACTGCGCCGATGAGCTGGCTTTCTGCAGAGGAGACATCCTGACCATTCTGGAACAAAATGTGCCAGAAAGCAAGGGCTGGTGGAAGTGTTTGCTTCACGGGAGGCAAGGCCTGGCCCCTGCCAACCGCCTTGAAATCCTCATGGAGGTCCCTGCCGACAGACCCTGTCCCCCTTTCCTGAGAGACCCGGAAGATGCTTCCACCAGCTCCCAGGAGACCTATGAAGTGCCCACCCCGCTCAACCCCTCATCTCCAGGCCCTGTGTACGAGCAGATGAGGAGCTGGGTGGAGCGGCCTCCGCCTCCCACCGTCCAAGTCTATGAAGTCCCTGACCCGCCTGCCAGCGCCAGAATCGTCTGTGAAAAGACTCTAAGCTTTCCAAAGCAGGTAAGCCTGTTTCTGGACAGAAGAAATAGGTCAAGGGGTATGTAGCACCCAGGGGCTTAACTACCCTTGAATCGTGGGCTTCCGTCAGGAGATCAAACGTACAAGATGGGAACCAGATGGCCGGGGTGAGTGGATGAGCTTGTGTTTGGCGCCCACTTTGGTTGTCATTAACACTCTGGGTACCCTGGCGGTTCCTGGCTCGCCAAGACACCCACACTTTGCAGGAAACGAAATGCTTAGTCAAGCTGTGTGTGAAAGCATCCCAACATTTATGGTGGTGTTTTTTTACACCAGGAACACTAAGATGGCTAGTGGTAAATGGAGGGGTTGAATTTCCATGGGTCAAAGGCAGGAAATCACTCATCAGATTTAAAATTTGTATTCCTTTCAATCCAGAAACTTTCCTTTCAGAATAGCTGCAGAAATATACAAGAAGGCAGAAATAGATCTGGACGAGGAGGCCATAGGCACTATAGCATTATTTGTTACAGGGAAAAATCCAGGATGCCTAAATGTGTATTCATGGGGTATTTGTTACATAAATTTCGGCATAACCCTATGATGAGCTACTATGCAGTTGTGAAAAAAAGATGAAGCAGTCCTATAAGGTATTTATAAGTGGGGACAAAGAACCATTTAAATAAAAACCAACCTAACAAAGAAAAACTCAAAAAAAAAATTGTGTGTGTATGTGTGCATTGAAAAGAATACACACCGATGGTGGTTACGCTTAGGAAGTGGAACTGGTTAAGGAGAAAGTGAAAGAAGGCATTAAGCAGGGACCTTTATTTTATTCGCTCCTGTGTCCCCAGCATCTGGGACCATGCCTGGCATGGGGTGGGTACTTGATAAACATTTGATGAACAAAGAGACTAGGAAGTTGATTTGTGCGTTATGTAGAGCATGTGTTACATCTGTAGTTTTTAAAAATAACAATTTTTAAAAAACAGAGGAAAAGAAGCGCTCAGTAAATGCAGAATGAAACTGTCGTTTTTTTTTTTTAAAGAAGGAAAGGAGTTAAAAGAAGAGAAAAATAATGTACTGTTTTTCCCCAAGCCCTGGCCTTCATGAAGTGTTAAGAATGTAGAACAGATTTGCATATGGTCTTCAGTCACTGCAGGCATTTCCTGCCGTCACACACTTTGCTTTCAGCTCAGATGACACATCCCACCCGGGCCCAGCTCTGCATGGAAGTCCCGGTGAGGTCCGTGTCCAGGAAGGCCCTCTCCTCC